>NC_068911.1:106454866-106757896 GCF_023091745.1 Budorcas taxicolor
AAGACACAGAGCCACCAAGCTCACACCACCTGCTCGCTAACTCGAACTGCTATTTTAGAAACTTCCTTTGATTAGAGTGTATTCTCCTCATTTAAAAGGAAGGAATATTTAAGAGCAAAGAAGGCTGGGAGAAAACTTCACTCAACAAAAGACATAATATTCAAACAAGAACTTGTTAAAGGCTGTAGCAAATGCCTTGTCATATAATATTAATTATTTAACATCAATAACGCTATTTCTCTTGGAAAGGCTGATGAAAATTTTAGTTATAACAAATTCAGCCCATTGAAGTAGCTAATCTGGAAACACTTTCTCATCTATTAAAACAACATCATCCTTTCAAGTATCTCGGGCAAAAATTGACAGGGGTGTGTGCTGACAGCCCCCCTTTGAAATGGTCCAAATCTCAGAAGGAGGAAAAGACTGACCCAGTCATTTGCCTCATCCTGGAGAGGCCATCTGCTCACTCTTTCAAAACATATTCACAAGGGACAGAGATATGCACATTTGCTATCACAACTCTTGTTTAGAACTGGTAAGTAGGAATGTTGAGCAGAAACAGTTTCAGGACACGTCTGCCAGTAGTTAAGAACAGTGAGAGTGGGAAGCAAAGTTTCCAGTAACAAGAGTGAATATGAACAGCCAGTTCCTCCAGAGGCAACTGCTCCAAGAGCAAACAAGGACATTCCTAGAAGACTTGGAAGACTTCATTCTTAAAGTGGGAGGAACAGAAACAAGTGACAAGTACTCACAAATACAAGAGAGGTCAATCCTATAATAAACAAATATTTCTCTGTCTCTAACCAACGCTTGTTACAAATAATATGGGAGCACTACAAAGGAATCTCAACACTCTATGAAAATTTTCTAAAGAGTGGCTTTTCCTACGGGAGACAAAGATGAGTTAGTCAGATAGCTATTACCTTTCAAGATCTTCCTTTTCCTCTTCTTGTTCACATTTCTCAGTTCCAAACTTGGCTTTCAGTGAGCGGGCTCTGGCAATTATAGCTTCTACATTAGTAATTTGATGGATGATTTCCTAATAGTGCAAAAGGGGAGAAGCATACATTGGAAAAAGGCAAAAGAAAGCAAAGCATTTTTAAAAAAATTACTGCCAACCGGGAAGAACATTTGACAAGATCAGACTTACTTCCAATTTCTTGTCTTCCGGATTGGGGAAGTGCAAAACTTTACTGGAATGGGATATTATCTGTTTTATAATCTTCTTCACTGAAGAAATGTTTTCTTGACTTTCTGTTTTTAAAAAGATCAAAGCCATCATTAGAAAAGTTAGGCAAAGTCTACCTTCATTTTGGAAATGAACTAATGACTAATCAAATAAGACATTTACCTTCTTCCTTTACCTTGAGTACAGCTGCATGGATTACACAGGGTAACAGGTGCCGAGCAAGGTCTGCCGGCTTCTGGACTGCCAGATAGTGCAGTACCTGAAGGAGACACAAAGTTAGATAAATGACCAAGACAGCTGCCAAAGAAGAAAGCAGCCACTTACAGAAGCTCTCTCTCCCCTGAATTCACACCTGTAACAAGAGTAGAGAAGAGCTCTCTTCTCTTAGTACCTATCCTACTCCTTCAGGTAAGTAGCTGCTATTCCCAAAGGTAAGAATAACGTTACTGGAAAGAGCTAAGAACTTCAGTCCTTAATAATGGTGGATACTCTCATAATGTCTTTTTCTTGATACAGAGAACACTAAAACCAACCGCAAATTATACCACCTTGAGATAACAACTGTTAATGGTGGAGCATTTTCACTGCAGGATTTTTCAAGACTTTGAATATATACATCATATATTTGCATGTGTATTAAGTCGCTTCAGTCATGTCTGACTCTCTGACCCTATGGACTGTACCCCAGCAGGCTCCTCTGTCCATGGGATTCTCCAGGCAAGAATACTGGAGAGGGTTTCCATGCCCTCCTCCAGGGGATCTTCCCAACCCAGGGATCGAACCTGTGTCTCTTATGTCTCCTGCATCAGCAGGGTTTTTTTTCAACCACTAGTGTCACCTAAGTAAACTAACATCAGGTATGTAAAATACTGTTTTGTAACCTGCTTTCCTCACTTAGGATTTCTAAACATTGCTAGCAATGTTCCTCTAAACTTTTTGTTTTGTTTTATTGTTTTCTCCAAAATGTTATTATTTTTCTGATTCCTACCGTTAAGCTCTTTATTCAACAGCAGTAAAGACAAAAGAAGTATAGTATCATTGTGGCTGAAAAATGCTCACAGATCTCAAAGTAAACAATCAAAGAAGTATAACACAGAAGTTCTCTAGAAATCCTACATCCTAAGGAACAACACAGTTTTGTGTTTATCTCCTCAGGCTCATTTCTATGCCTATTTAAACACAAAGATACACATGTGTATGCAATTTCTTAACAAAAGCTCGTAATACACACAATTTCAAAACTTGCTTTGGTCATTTAATGATTTATGATATAGAATCATTTGTCTTGGGACCTCCCTGGTGGTTCAGTGGTTAGGAATCCGTCTGCCATTGCAGGCCACACAGGTTCTATCTCTGGTCCAGGAAGATCTCACATGACACAGAGCAACTGAGCCCATGCTCCACAACTACTGAAGCCTGCATGCCTAGAGCCTGTGCTCCGCAAAAAGAGACGGAATCACAAAGAGAAGCCCGCACACAACTGGAGAGTAGCCCTCGCACTCGGCAACTAGAGAAAGCCCACTGAAGCAAGAAGACTGAGCACAGACATATATAAATAAATAAAATTTTAAAAGAATTATTTGCCTAGAAGGGCTTCATGTTTTGAAATATTTTTAAAATTAAAAAAATGTTTTTAAAATATACATAGCAGGTGGTAACGATAACCCTGTATGCAAGACAGCAAAAGAGACACAGATGTATAGAACAGTCTTTAGGACTCTGTGGACAGAGAGGGAGAGGGTGGGATGATTTGGGAGAATCGCACTGAAACATGTATAATATCATACATGAAACGAATTGCCAATCCAGGTTCAATGAAGAATACAGGATACTTGGGGCTGGTGCACTGGGATGACCCAGAGGGATGGTGCAGGAAGGGAGGCGGGAGGGGGGTTCAGGATGGGGAACACGTGTACACCCATGGTGGATTCATGTTGATGTATGGCAAAACCAATACAATACTGCAAAGTAATTGGCCTCCAATTAAAATAAATAAATTTAAATTTAAAAAATACACATAGCAGAGTATTTTATATACAGAAAACACAAACACTTGTTTACACACCAATCAGCTTAAGAAACAGAAGATACCAGGACTTTCCAAGTCCTTGTGCTCGCCTTGATCAAGACTCCCTCACTCATGCACTCCACCCCTCAAGTAACTACTAATCATTCCTTTTTCTTCATATCTGTCTCACATATGTACATAGCCCTAAACAATGTGTTGTTTAGTTTTGCTTGGTTTTAATCTTCGTATAAATGGACTCTTTCTAGTTATGCCACTCAGTGACCTGTTTTTCATTCAGCATTGTTTCTGAGATGCATAGATATTAATACATGCTATATATAACTTGCTATATTAAAATGCACCCCTCCATTTTTTGCTATTAAAATAATGTCTCTCTCACATTATTTCATAAGTTTGTGGCATACATGTAGAGGAATTTCTTCAGGGTATCTATCTAAAAACAAACAATGCCAAATTATTATTTTTCAAATACTGAAATCATATTCCAAATTATTTTACTAAGTATTTCAACAGATTTTCATTCTTATATAGAGTAATAAGAGTTCCCACTATTGAAATCCTTGTTAACACTATTACAAATGTTGTTTTCCTTAACTTACAGAAAAACAAATTTCCAAGAATACAAAATATTTGTACATCCTTTGTCTGCACTCATTTCCTTTTACCTCATCTCTTTTTTTAATCACATGCAACTCTCCTCCTCTGTAGGTCCATACAATATATACATATAAACATTGTTTTTCTAAATAATTTGAGATCAAGTTCCATACAGGATATCCCTCTATCTCCAAATATCTGTATTTCCTAAAATTAAGAATGTAATTAACACTGATCAAATACTTTTAATCTAACCCATTATCCTTAATTTTATTGCAGCAATCAGAGTATTGGTGTTATTTCCATTATGAAACCCACTGGTGTTTTCTTTGCACCCTAACATACTATCTGTTTTCGTGAATGTTCCATGTGCATTTGAAAAGGAAGTACCGTTTTTATTTTCAAGGTATAGTATTTGCAATGTATCTAAAAGATCAGCCTTATTGATTATCTTGTTTAGTTTTGTCTACTTGACTGTCTTGTACACTGCGAGTGTGTTAAAAGTCCTCTGCTATTAGTGTGTTTTTATCTACTCCTTGCATCTCCCATGATTTCTCTTTTATACAAATGATTACATTAGCCAGTGAGTGCATAAACATTGACAACTGTATATTCTCATTGTGAAATATCACTTTTAGACTGTAAAGTATCCTTATGTGTCTCTTGTAATGCTTTTCTGCTTTGATTCTGTTTTATTTGGCATCCGGATGATAACCCCTGCGTTCTTAATGTTTTCTGGTAAATCTCTGTCCATTGTTTATTTTGTAGTCTTTTTGAGTCACAGAATACCTTGTTTACAGCACAGATATGGGTTTTATAAGACTATCTTACATTGCAATTACTCTGTATGCAGTATGATCTTTATAATGTGTGTTACTCTATCTGGTGTGTGTTCTTTGCTTGTGAATAATTTTTCCATTGTACTTAGGAAGGTTCATATTTTCATTCTTGTGATACTACCTTTTCTGCTGCCCTTAATTCCTTTATATCTTTATTTTATGAACTTTGTATCTTTATATCTTTCCTTTATAAAATTATGGTCTGATAATTCTAAATAGTATCCTTTGATTACTACCTATTATCTACGTAACAATCAATGATTGCATTCTACTTTCCTCTTCCTCTTTTTCGATCCCAACTTTTTTAGATGCATTCTATTTTGTCCTAATATACAATTTTTACATATTCTTCTACCCATGACCCCATCTAGTTTTAGTTTTAGCTCTAAAATTAAAGAAATGAAATGCTCACCGTTAGCCCTTTGCCAGTTTCCCTAGTCATCCTCTTGATCAAATTTATTCTTCTCTACTATGCTGTTCAATAAGGCAGCCACCTGCTACAGAGAGCCATTTAAAAATTCAGTTCCTATGCTACTAGTCTCATTTCAAGAGCTCATTAAAGCCATGTGTAGCCATGGGCTACAATTTGCACAGCGAACCTATGACCATTCTGAACACTGCAGAAAGTTCTACTGGACAGGGCAGCTGTAGCGGATTTCTCAGGAAGGGCCTATGTATACAGTTATAGGTACAAAAACATGGAGAAAACATTTTTTTATAGCCTTGATTACTTGGACATATTGGTGGAATGTAAAATATTTAATTTGTATTTTTTGCTTATATTTCTTGAAAACTCTGCCCAACATTGCTGTGCTACTGAAAAATCTGACAACTGTCCACTCTCTTGCCCCTGTAAATTATTTTCACGTTTTGCTGCAAGGTCTGAGAATTTTTTTTTTTTTTAATATTTAAGGTCTAGTAGTACTACAGTGATAAAATTTGGAGTTCACTAAACCTAATCAATTTTCCCCTGCACCCAATGAGCATTTTTAATATGTAAATTCAGATTTTATTTCATTTTCAGAAAGTTTTTTTAGATTACAATTTTAAGTGTTTAGTTCTGTTCAGGTGTTCTGATTTTTCTGCTTCAAGAACTCTGATATTTAAAAAATGAGTGTTATTTCTACATTTCCTATCTTTCAGTTTTACTACTTTCTCTCTAATCCCTTTTATTCCTTTATCTCATTTTCTTTCTCTTGGTTATTTTAATGTTCTTCCTCAATGCCTTTTATTAAATATAAATATGAACCTATTCTTCTGTGGGTACTATGTAGTCTTTATTTTTGATATGGTTTTTTTTTTCCTTCTACTTCTGTCCTAAGTTAAATTAGCAGTACTTTCATTTCTTTGTGGGGTTTTTGGATTCATGTGGCTCTTGTATTTAGTATTTCTGATTAAACGTGATTTTTCCCACCCTGCCATGCTTATATGAGAATATCTGATTCAGCGCAGGCGCGAGAGGGCCTAGAGGAGCCATCCCACATTGAAGGCCAGGAAGGGTGGCGGTGAGGAAATACCCCTCCATCAAAGGTAAGGAGCAGCAGCTACGCTTTGCTGGAGCAGCCATGAAGAGATACCTCACGCCCAAGGTAAGAGAAACCCAAGTAAGATGGTAGGTGTTGCAAGAGGGCATCAGAGGGCAGACACACTGAAACCATACTTACAGAAAACTAGCCCATCTAATCACACTAGGACCACAGCCTTGTCTAACTCAATGAAACTAAGCCATGCTACGGGGCAACCCAAGATGGGCGGGTCATGGTAGAGAGGTCTGACAGAATGTGGTCCACTGGAGAAGGGAATGGCAAACCACTTCAGTATTCTTGCCTTGAGAACCCCATGAACAGTATGAAAAGGCAAAATGATAGGCTACTGAAAGAGGAACTCCCCAGGTCAGTAGGTGCCCAATATGCTACTGGAGATCAGTGGAGAAATAACTCCAGAAAGAATGAAGGGATGGAGTCAAAGCAAAGACAATACCCAGCTGTGGACGTGACTGGTGATAGAAGCAAGGTCTGATGCTGAAAAGAGCAATATTGCATAGGAACCTGGAGTGTCAGGACCATGAATTCAGGCAAATTGGAAGTGGTCAAACACGAGATGGCAAGAGTGAACGTCAACATTCTAGGAATCAGCGAACTAAAATGGACTGGAATGGGTGAATTTAACTCAGATGACCATTATATCTACTACTGTGAGCAAGAATCCCTCAGAAGAAATGGAGTAGCCATCATGGTCAACAAAAGAGTCCAAAATGCAGTACTTGGATGCAATCTCAAAAACAACAGAATGATCTCTGTTCGTCTCCAAGGCAAACCATTCAATATCAGGGTAATCCAAGTATATGCCCCAACCAGTAACGCTGAAGAAGCTGAAGCTGAATGGTTCTATGAAGACCTACAAGACCTTTTAGAACTAACACCCAAAAAAGATGTCCTTTTCATTATAGGGGACTGGAAAGCAAGAGTAGGAAGTCAAGAAACACCTGGAGTAACAGGCAAATTTGGCCTTGGAATGCGGAAGGAAGCAGGGCAAAGACTAATAGAGTTTTGCCAAGAAAATGCACTGGTCATAGCAAACACCCTCTTCCAACAACACAAGAGAAGACTCTACACATGGACATCATCAGATGGTCAACACTGAAATAAGATTGATTATATTCTTTGCAGCCAAAGATGGAGAAGCTCTATACAGTCAACAAAAACAAGACCAGGAGCTGACTGTGGCTCAGATCATGAACTTCTTATTACCAAATTCAGACTCAAATTGAAGAAAGTAGGGAAAACCGCTAGACCACTCAGGTATGACCTAAATCAAATCCCTTATGATTATACAGTGGAAGTGAAAAATAGATTTAAGGGCCTAGATCTGATAGATAGAGTGCCTGATGAACTATGGAATGAGGTTTGTGACATTGTACAGGAGACAGGGATCATGACCATCCCCATGGAAAAGAAACGCAAAAAAGCAAAATGGCTGTCTGGGGAGGCCTTACAAATAGCTGTGAAAAGAAGAGAGGCGAAAAGCAAAGGAGAAAAGGAAAGATATAAGCATCTGAATGCAGAGTTCCAAAGAAGAGCAACAAGAGATGAGAAAGCCTTCTTCAGCGATCAATGCAAAGAAATAGAGGAAAACAACAGAATGGGAAAGACTAGAGATCTCTTCAAGAAAATTAGCGGTATCAAGGGAACATTTCATGCAAAGATAGGCTCAATAAAGGACAGAAATGGTAGGGACCTAACAGAAGCAGAAGGTATTAAGAGGTGGAAAGAATACACAGAAGAACTGTACAAAAAAGATCTTCAGGACCAAGATAATCACGATGGTGTGATCACTCACCTAGAGCCAGACATCTGGAATGTGAAGTCAAGTGGGCCTTAGAAAGCATCACTACAAACAAAGCTAGTGGAGGTGATGGAATTCCAGTTGAGCTATTTCAAATCCTGAAAGATGATGCTATGAAAGTGCTGCACTCAATATGCCAGCAAATTTGGAAAACTCAGCAGTGGCCACAGGACTGGAAAAGGTCAGTTTTCATTCCAATCCCAAAGAAAGGCAATGCCAAAGAATGCTCAAACTACTGCACAATTGCACTCATCTCACATGCTAGTAAAGTAATGCTCAAAATTCTCCAAGCCAGGCTTCAGCAATAAATGAACCATGAACTTCCTGATGTTCAAGCTGGTTTTACAAAAGGCAGAGGAACCAGAGATCAAATTGCCAACATCTGTTGGATCATGGAAAAAGCAAGAGAGTTCCAGAAAAACATCTATTTCTGCTTTCTTGACTATGCCAAAGCCTTTGACTGTGTGGATCACAATAAACTGGGGAAAATTCTGAAGGAGATGGGAATACCAGACCACTTGACCTGCCTCTTGAGAAATCTGTATGCAGGTCAGGAAGCACAGTTAGAACTGGACACGGAACAACAGACTGGTTCCAAACAGGAAAAGGAGTATGTCAAGGCTGTATATTGTCACCCTGCTTATTTAACTTATATGCAGAGTACATCATGAGAAACGCTGGACTGGAAGAAACACAAGCTGGAATCAAGATTGCCAGGAGAAATATCAATAACCTCAGATATGCAGATGACACCACCCTTATGGCAGAAAGTGAAGAGGAACTAAAAAGCCTCTTTATGAAAGTGAAAAAGGAGAGTGAAAAAGTTGGCTTAAAGCTCAACATTCAGAAAATGAAGATCATGGCATCTAGTCCCATCATTTCATGGGAAATAGATGGGGAAACAGTGGAAACAGTGTCAGACTTTATTTTGGGGGGCTCCAAAATCACTGCAGATGGTGACTGCAGCCACGAAATTAAAAGACGCTTACTCCTTGGAAGAAAAGTTATGACCGACCTAGATAGCATATTCAAAAGCAGAGAGATTACTTTGCCGACTAAGGTCCATCTAGTCAAGGCTATGGTTTTTCCTGTGGTCATGTATGGATGTGAGAGTTGGACTGTGAAGAAGGCTGAGCACCGAAGAATTGATGCTTTTGAACTGTGGTGTTGGAGAAGACTCTTGAGAGTCCCTTGGACTGCACGGAGATCCAACCAGTCCATTCTGAAGGAGATCAGCCCTGGGATTTCTTTGGAAGGAATGATGCTAAAGCTGAAACTCCAGTACTTAGGCCACCTCATGTGAAGAAGTGACTCATTGGAAATACTTTGATGCTGGTAGGGATTGGGGGCAGGAGGAGAAGGGGACGACAGAGGATGAGATGGCTGGATGGCATCACCGACTGGATGGACGTGAGTATGAGTGAACTCCGGGAGTTGGTGATGAACAGGGAGGCCTGGCGTGCTGCGATTCACGGGGTCGCAAAGAGTCGGACACGACTGAGCAACTGAACTGAACTGATTATGTTACAGTTTTCTTCTGCTTTGTGGTCAGTTTTCTGGGAAATAATCTCATTAGCTGAGATGATCCAGTTCACACTTGTTTACAGTGGTTTTATACAGATAAGGTTTGCTCTTTACTGCTCCTGGTCATGCCATAGTTTGAAAGTACCCTCTTCTGCAGTTTCTTCAGTGGATGGTGGGAGATGAAGGAGGCTCTATATATTACTTCTTTTTCTAGAGAATCTTCAATTTTCCCCTTATTTCCTTCTTTCCCATCATTGCTTTATCTCTAAGGGGTATGTCATTTCTGCCTACTTACCTGGTCCTTCCTAAGGCAGAGGAGAGTCTCTGATTGCCCACTTCCAGCCCTCCTTACTTTCCTATAGCCAGTGCTGTTACTGTCCAGCCCTACCTGAATGCCCACTTCAGTTCTGCTTACTTCCCTATACCCAGTGCTGTTAACAGTCCAGCCCTACCTATGCTGAGTGTTTTGGCACTTAGTGTTAGGAACAGTCTTTCTGGGGTGACTGTGCTATATCTAAGTCTTCTTCATCCCTTCTCACCTCTTAAGACTCTCTATCCATACTCTCTAGACCCAAAGTAGTCTACTAAATGATTATGCCATAATTTATTAACACTCTATTTTTCCAAACTTTGGTTGTATCTATTTTTTCACTAAAAAACTTCTTGAACATCACTGTTACATATTGATCTTTATATATTTTTCTCATTACTTCCTTAATACATTTTTTTTGGTAGTAGAATTGCTAGGTCAGAGGACATGATCATTTTTAAGGCTTTTGACATATGCTGATGGTCCAAGAATGAGCATTTTACGTAAAATATACAGGTCTTATTCTTTGGCCTATTTGTAACCAGTTCTAAAACCTTAAATGTGAATATTAGATATATAAAAGGCTCATAACATTTCAAAGCTTTGTTTCTCAAGTATGTTCAAAGCTCTTGTATCTTGTCGTAGTTTTTAAAATACTAGAATAATAATTAGCAGTCACATTAGATACCCAAACCTCAGTTACCTTTTCTGCTTCCCGTGTGTCATCAAAGAGTCTCCTCTGCCTTCTAGCAGGAATTGGCTTAGCTGTTTCCCAGGCCTCTACCCACATATTGCTTGGAATCTTCATTCGGGCACTCAATTCTCCTTTCAGAACCATGTTGCCCTTTTCATCAACCACTTCCTCTTCAATGTAATCCCGAGGTGAGTACCACCTCACAAAATCTTCCAGAAAACAACCTGGATTAGCTGCCTAAAGTAAACAAAAAATTCAGCAGAATCAAAAATCAACAGTTACTGATAAACCTGTTTTCCAAGTCGTACTTTCATTTTCATAAAAAGACTAATCTTCACAAAATCTAATATGTGACTTGAGTTTGGATATCACCATTAAATCACATCAGATATTAAAGCACCAAAGCACTTTGTTTTTCCTGCCTCCATTTTATAGAAAAAGAAAACATTTTCATTTGATGAATTTGGAAATAAAAATCTGATGTAAAGTGAAAATAAATCTCAGACTGTAAGTTATATAAGTTAGTTTAAAATTATAGTGTAATAACTACTCAATACTTAGAAAAGCATCAATAAGCTCAAGTCAAGTACATTAAATAATACACAACATGATCAGAATAATAACTCAATGATGGAAAAGTTTTCCTTTTTTTCCCTCAATAAGTCAATACTGGTACTGCAATAAACATCAGCTAACCTCAAAAATGTTCTATTCAGCCATCAAATTCTTGTGCCTTATATAACAAATTACCATCACATAAACTGCTTTTGTGCTCTTAAGGAATTGGAATTCAAGTTACTGTTTTTCAGGCTTCTGAAACCAAACTAATTAAAGCTTTATTTAGCGGATAACTCTATAGAATTAACAATGATGCATGCCAAAAATTTTTTAAGTAACTCTACATCCAAGCCTGAAAAAAAGAGAGAGGTTTCACAATGTGAGTAATAAGACATGGAGGTCTTTTCACAAGTGCCCAGTAATGTACCGTTGTCGTTTAGTCATGTTCGACTCTTTGTGATCCCATGCACTATGTAGCCCATTAGGCTCCTCTATCCATGGGATTTCCCAAGCAAGAATACTGGAGTGGGTTACCATTTCCTTCTCCAGGGTATCTTCCCCATGCAGGGACTGAACCCATGTCTCCTGCATTGCAGGCAGATTCTTTACCACTGAGCCTCAAGGGAAGCCCAGTAATGTATTAGTAGAGTACTAAGGATGGGCATAAATGTCATTCCTTTAGTACTCCAAGGGTACACACATTAAATACATTCCTTTCTGGTTATAATTCTCTACCACAACATATTCATCCTGCTATGAATACTATATTTAATTGCCTGAAACAGCTACATAGGCATTACTAAAAAGTGCTAAGCAGAAAGTCATTTTCTTTCTTTTTAAAATAACCTCAGACAAAAATGAAAACCAACATGATAGGAATGGTTAGTCTTAAATTTGAAGAACAAAAATGCCAGTTTCTCCTTATTGAGCTTACTGGCTATCAATATACTCATGCCCACCAATTTAGGAAGCCCTCAAAGGGTTGAGGAATCAGAGGAGGGTTCTTAACTGACAGTCAACCACATCAGCTTCTAAGAGCTATGGCCATCATGGCAACAGAAAATGGCTGTGAAATGTAATGGGTCAAGATTACTGCATGATTCAGAATTCATGTATAAGACTGGATATTAACCAGGCAGCACCACACCCACATGAATACATCTCAGGAAAATAGAGAGACAGGCCTTGAGTGAAGAGAGTGAACCTAAAAAAAGAAATCAATACTGAACCCTTGCACTACAGAATGTATTAAAGGAAGACATTTCACACTAGAATTCTTCTGTCTGACTGTCCTTATACCAGACAGTACACAGCGCCAGCAAGAGAGGCTCAACATTCACTTCACCTACGGCTTATCTTCTTTCCACTCTTACAGGTATCTACTCCAAGGGCATGCTCTAGAATAGGCCCTGTCCTTCTGGATTGTGCCGTGTAAGCGCCTCAGGTACATATCAGCATCTATCCAAAGCTCTGGGAACGTCCCATGGCCCCAGTACATCCCTATACAAAAAGGGAAAGGGAACCATACCTATTTTAGAGTGACTACGTGTTTCCTTAAATATGTTATCTGACTCCCACATAGGGGCAGGCAGATGTGTAAGTTGGTTATTTGACATACCATCTATTTTCTGGTTAAAACACTGTAAAAGACTTGTACATTACCCAGGCTAGTCCAAAAGAGTCTAATGAACCACAGTTTTATTGAAGCACAGTGTTAAAGGAACTATACAGCACCTTACCATGAGAGGCAAATATGTTTCTATGGGAAAAAGCATTTACAGTTCCAATTGGGAATGTCCTCCTGCACATGCTTCTACAGGACACTTTAGTAGGACAGGCACAGATGATTATGAAGGCAGGTAACGGTTGAGTTAAAAAACAGCTGCGATGGAGCCAGTGCTTCCTACTGTGCACAACCCTAAGCCAACTGCCTTCTCTACCTTTTTGACTTAACACAGGCCCTGACAGTCAGCTGGCTTCTCTCTGTCCACTGTACCAACCATCTCTTTTAAAACAACACACCTCTTTCTTGTCTCACAGCAAAATGCAGAGATCTCCTGTATCTTTCTAATCTCTAAGGAAAACCTGCAACGCTCAAGAGGTTTACTAAAGATTTCTTCTCTTAGGAATGATGGGGTAAACAAAAAAATGGAATAAAAAAGCTCCCTTTTACTGTCACTTAACTTTGTTAGCAGGCAAGATGCAAGTGGCATAGGTTTTCATGGAGTGTTTACATTCAAATACCAAACTTAGGCTGCCCTACATAGCACAAAAGCAGCACTAAGAAAGGCTACGGAATGAAGAGATGGAGCCCACTGCAGGTACCAGTAGGTTAAGGAGGAAAGTCTGGGCATGAGACAGTTCAGAAAATCAGGAGCAGGAAAGGGAAGCCCTATGGCCCACTGAACTACCCACTGTTTTCTTTTTAATGTACGTGGATGTACCTCTGCTTTCACGAGTAAGTAATTCAACAAGACTCTTTATCCCTGGGTTTAAGTGTCACCACTCTCTGAATCCTCTGTGTCCTAGATACAGGCCTATATCTAAGCCTAAAATCTTCTTCTCCATGTAGCAAATGCCTACGCACCCTAAAAGGTGACTTTTCTGAGAAACTTTCCATGATTCCCACTCATCAGAGTCAGTCACCTTTTTGACCTTGATTTCCTAAGAGAACTCATCACTTAATGATTATTTACATATCCCTTCCCACAACCTCAACAGACTATAATTGAGGATAAACATTATACTTAATTACCTAATCCCAGTGCCAGTCACAAAGTAGGCAATCAAAGGTTTGTTGAATGAACCAGCCTATGTTAAATTCGAAGGGGTTCCTAAAAGCCTTGTACCAAATCGACTGACACAAAGGAAGAAGACAGCCCAATACACATAAAGAAATGATTCAGTTCTCAATTTTCAACTATTATTCAAAGATTGTTCTATTCTCTTTTAAATTCAAGAAGCAAGCTTGACTGTGACCTTTAGGGGATGGAGGCAGGGTGTTGTAACTACTAATGAAATCAAAACATTTAATGAAAAAAAGACATTCAGGCCTTCACACCACTTTATAGAGTGACTTTCACAGCTTCATCCCAGAATAGCTCAAAACAGACTCCCGAGCTCTGACAGTGTGACCCACCTTAAAAGACTCCATATCCGAGAGCAGACATGCACTTTGCATGCGCGCTCGGAGGTGAGCCCCTTCTGCCGATGTACCCAATTTAGCTAGAACCTCCGACTGCTCTTCGAGCAGATCTTCTGTCATAGGTGCTGGTTCCTGCAGAGCACAAAAGGACAAAGCTCATGAATAGCTTTTTTTAGAGAAAGCAGAACTATAAAAATAGAACAAAGACAACAACTGTTTCAGCTCTAGCAGTCACAAGATATGTATTCAAAAGAATTCAAAGAAATTCTCAAGTTTTTTGGAACCTACACAAAAAAGTAACAAGTTAATAAGAATAAACATGACTTTCAGTGCTCCCCTCCCCAACAGATATCATCATGTTTCCTCTTGAGAGGAACTGGACGCACTGAACATTTTCCTCTCTACTAATGATATCTTCAGTTCAGTCGCTCAGTCGTGTCCGACTCTTTGCAACCCCATGAATCGCAGCACGCCAGGCCTCCCTGTCCATCACCAACTCCCGGAGTTCACTCAGACTCAGGTCCATCGAGTCAGTGATGATATCTTAAAGGAAATCAACCCTGAATATTCTTTGGAAGGACTGATGCTGATGCTCCAATAATTTGGTCACCTAATGTGAAGAGCTGACTCACTGGAAAAGACCCTGATGCTGGGAAAGACTGACAGCAGGAGGAGAAGAGGGTGATAGACAATGAGGTGATTGGATGGCATCATTGACTCAATGGACATGAGTTTGAGCAAACTCCAAGAGATAGTGAAGGACAGGGAAGCCTGGCATGCTGCAGTTTATGGGGTTGCAAAGAGTCAGACATGACTGAGTGATTGAATAACAACGATAAAGAAATGAAGTCCTAAATATTTTTATGAATGTCATTATTACTTGCAACAAGGTTTTTACTGTAACTAGTGAAAGAAGAAAATTGATATATGTATGAAAATAAAGGGAAATGAACTGAACACCAAGTAAAAGCCCCTAAATAACTATGTTTTATGTTGGAGGAGTTGCACTGAGTTTAGGTTCCAAACACATTGAAATTATCAGTTCCCACAAGAAGTTGGTTGTTTTTTACTTTGGGAATAAGAGACATTCTATATTTTAATGGCAACCCCAAATAAAACAGCAGCGAAGGCAACTCTAAAGGAAGAAATAACTGTAGAATCATTAAGAAAGTGACAGAAACATTTCAAAACTGCTCAAAGGGGTTGAGGAAAGTTCTCTAAGAACTGATTCCATTCAATTTCATATTTGAAATATGAAGAACTTAACAAGTCAGAGACTAACCAAACAAATCTTGCCTGCTTTGTTGTTAAAACCAGAAAGTCATGGGCTCTTTTATTCTTAGACAATAGGATAAGACACAGCAGAAGTAAGTGTCTTGTCAATAAATAGATTTCTTCTAGATTTCAGGAGCTTACTATAAAGCGAGTTTTTTCTCAGTCTCATACTACTGACATTTTAGACTGGATAATTCTCTGTTGCGGAGCCTCTTCTACGCACTGTAGGATGTTTAGCAGCATATCACTGCTCCTGCCTATTGCAATAGTACCTCTACCGCCTGTATTACCACTCCACCTCATGACAATCCAAAGTGTTTCCAGACCTTGCCAAATACCCCTGGGAGGCCAAACACAGTTCCCAGTTGAGAACCTCTGCCACAGAGATAATTTTCACAGATTTCTTTCAGAAATAAAGCAGAAGAAAGGTAAAGGTACAGCATTCAAAACACAGCAACAAACAGAAGAAAGTAACTTTTTTTCTTCTGAAAGTAACTTCTTCCCTTGTTATCATCTTCATTTTTGAAACAACCCTACAGGGGCACTTTCAAACACTGTTGGAGAGAATATAAATCTTCCCGAACAACAATCTGGCCACCAATACATAGCAAGCATTTATGATCATGCCCTCTGACCCAATAATTCCACTTCTAGAAATATCACAGTAGCATCATTTATAACAGCATGAAAATTCAAAGAATCTGAATGTATAATATAACAGGGAAACGGTTGGATACAGGAAAAAAGGGCAAGGAAGTACTTTAACAGTGATTACCTCTGGATTATGGAACTGTGAGTTTTGTTTTGTTGTCTCTATAATGAACATATATCACTTTCAAGGTCACTGATACTTGGGGGTGAGTAATAATTGGTAAGGCAGCATGACAGAGTGGTTAAGAGCTTGGGCTCTAGAAGCAACATGCCTGTATTTAAATCCCAGATCTGTTACCTTGAGCAATTACCCCAGTTTTATGTGATCCATTGCTGTAAAGAACAGATTTGAGCACAAACTCAATAAACATTTGCAATTATAGGCAAAATACTTAGGTTGTATCATAAGCTTTTTACTTTACTTTCCCTATAATATCAAAACTCCTCAGTCAAATTCAAAAGTTATATGAATCTCCAATGAAGCAATATACTCAAGAGCAGACTCCCTCATTATTTCCATGAAAAGAAACTACTTTTCATTGTCCTTTCGCCTCCTCCCGAAAGAAAGGAAGAGACTGAAAGAAGGTACTGATTATCCTTCCCACCTGGGAACTCAGACAAAATGTAAGTGAAAAACATGATCAAGAGGAATACAAGTGGCAAGTAGCATGAAGACTATACTTCTTCCTTTTTTAAGACTTATTTTTTTCTGGCTGTGCTGGGTCTTCGTTGCTGTGTTACAGTGAGTGGTAGTTACTCTTGGTTGTGGTCCCCTGGCTTCTCATTGCAGTGGCCTCTCTTGTTGCAGAGCACAGGCCCTAGGCCCATGGGTTTCAGTACTTGCAGCTTGCAGCTCTAGAGCCAGGGTTCAGTACTAGTGGCCACATGGGCTTTGTTGCCACGCGGCATGTGGGATCCTAACTGGGCCAGGCACCAATCTGGTGTCCCTTGCATTCCAAGGTGGATTCTTAGCCACCAGGGAAACCCAGGACTATAATTCTTACATATACCACATCTGAATATACCCAAAGCTTTCTCATGTACATGATCTCATCACTGAGAAGTGAACTGGGCATTTTAACATGTAGTGAAACAGTGTGGAGACAGTGTCTTGCCCAATGTCATAAAAGTGGCAAACCAAGAGAATCTAGGATATCTATCTGATGCTGACTTTGAGAGCTATTAGTTTGGTTCTAATCCACTACTTAAGAACTCCTGCTTCAAAAGATTCTCCACAACATACATGAATCTCAAAATAATTATGCTGAAAGACTTCCCACACACAAAAAAGTTACTATAATTATATAAAATTTACATAAAATTCTAGAAAATGAAAACTAATGTATTTTTTGAGAGATAAACAAGGCTCAGAAAAGAATATAGCTTGTACTAGCAATTCTAGTAATAATAATTGGTGGTGCCAGGCTATAAATCTAGTTCTGCCAGGTTCCAAAACCTTAGTCTGTGCCACAAGACCTCAATATCAACTACATGCACCCTAACAAAACTAGAAAAAATAAGTACTTGGTTTCCAGTATTACAATATTTCTGTCCTAATACTAAACGTTAGTGATGAAATATCTAAAACATAATTTACTTTTAAAACACATAAAGAAGCAAAAAGATTAGGCCTGTCAAGCAAACAAAATTAACGTCATAACTAACAGCCACCTCACAAAGAAACAATATGAGCAAGGAAATATAGTTAACAGAATCCATGTTTCAAATTATCAAACAAACATCCCAATATCCCACTGCACTATTATTACAAGTGATCAACCCATTTCAGAATACAAAAACTAGTCACAAAAACTTTTAAGTAAATCCTTGCATCCTGGGAAGCAATATTAGCCTCTTATGTCTTATATAAGAAAAAGTTCTCAGAAAATAATAGCTAAAAACTGAGTGGTTATTTTGAATTAAACATGGTATCATTCACTTATCATACACTATTTCATTTAAAACTCAATGATTTTATGATTATTTCAACATGCAGAACAAACATTTGATAAAATACAATACCTGTTTATGATATAAACTCTCAGAAACTAGGAATAGGAATCTCCTTCATAAAATAAATGATACATACATCACATACACTCAAAGACTGTCACATGATTTCATTCTGAAATTAAGAGGAGGATGTCCATTATTCAACACTGTACCTGAGGTCCCAGCCAGTGGAATAAGACATGAAAGAGAATCAAAAAGTGTACAGTTCAGAAAACCATAATTCACATTGTCCATATTAACAGACAACATGACTGTGTATACAGAAAACTCTAAATAATCTACAAACTACTAGAAATAAGTGAATGTAATTAGATTTCTAGATTCAAAGTCAATACACAGCAATCAACTATTGCTATGTATCAGGGAAAAAGTTAAAAATTAAATTTAAAAAAACCATTTACCTTATTTGAGAAATCACAAACACTGGGACATAAACCTAATAAAAGATATACAAAAACCTCTATATTAAAAACTAAAAAACAGGGACTTCCCTGGTGGGTCCAGTGGTTAAGAACCTGCCTGGCAACGCAGGGGACACAGGTTCGACCCCTGGTCAGGAAACTAAGATCCCACGTGCCACAGAGCAACTAAGTCTGTCTGACAACTACTGAGCCCACACACTGGAGTCTGCATGCTACAACCAAAGAGCCCACAAGCTGCAGCCAGAGAGTCCGTGTGCCACAATGAAATACCCTGCATGAAGCCACGAAGATCTGTGTATCGCAACAGGACGACACAGTCAAATAAATCTTTCTTTAAAATAGCATCAAAAAAACACTGATAAGGGAAAGTAAAAGAAACATTAAATAAAATGAAAGACATTTCGTGGTCATGAGACTCAATATTGTTAAGATGTCAATTCTCTCCAATTCAATGCAATGCTAAATCTAATTTGATAAATAAATTAAAACCTCAGCAGGATAATTTTGTATGTGGAAACTGATAGTTTTCCAAATTTACATAAAAATGAAAAGAACAGCCAAGATAATCTTGAAGAACAAAGTCAGAAAAGTTATACTACAAGACAGAAAGATTTTTATAAAGCTACAGTAATAAGAACAGTACATTACTGACACAAGGATAAACAAAGGGGCTAACAGAACAGTCCAGAAATAAACCAACACACACACAGTCACATGATTTATGACAAAAACATCACTGCCACTCCATGGAAAAAGGTAGGTCTTTTTAATAATGGTGTTGGAAACAACTGTACATCCTTATAGAAAAAGAGAATCTTAACCTCTTCCCCACACCAAGCACAGTCAGTCTAAGATGGATCACAAACATAAATACGATGGGCAAAACTATAAACCTTCCAGAAGAAAACACAAGAGTATCTCCAGGACCTCAGAGTAGTTAATTTCTTAATGGGACACAAAAGCAGTATCTACATTAGAAAAATATTGGTAGATCAGACTTTATTAAAATTAAGAATGTCTATTCAACAAAAAGCATCATTAAGAAAGTGAATAAGCAATGCACAGACTAGGAGAAATTGTTACACACACACACACATATACACATATAACTAAGGACTCAGACTGAAAATATGTGAAGAATTCTTATAAAGCAATAAGAAAAAAGACAACTAACTTTTGAAAAATAGGTAAAGGTCTTGAACAGGCACTTCACCAGGAAAATATCCAAATGGGCAATAAATATATGAAAATGTATTCAGTATTATTATTCATCAGAGAAGAAAAAACATAAGATAGTACCAAACCACCAGAAAGGCAAAAATTAAAATGATTGAAATCATGAAGAGTACAGAGAAGGGAGTGGACATATGTATGCCTACGGCTGATTCATGCTGATACATGGCAGAAACTAACACAATATTGTGAAGCAATTATCCTCCAATTAGTGGGCCACCTGGGGTTGGTGAAGGTTCTTAAGATGGCTGGATGGAAACTTGCTCTAAAAGCCACTGACTAGATAGCTTTTGGGGAGATCATCCCCTGAAACCAGAAGGCCGTGGCTAACTCCTTGAAGTCCTGGAATAAGACCCTCACTTCCAGGTTGGCTACTCTGCCTGAGAAGCCACCTGCCATCGACTGGGCTTACTACAAGGCAAACGTGGCAAAAGCTAGCTTGGTGGATGACTTTGAGAAGAAGTTTAATGCCCTAAAGTTTCCTCTGCTGTGCTTAGTTGCTCAGTCCAGCTCTTTGCAACCCCATGGATCGTAGCCTGCCAGACTTCACTGTCCATGGGGATTCTCCAGGCAAGAATACTGGAGTTGCCATGCCCTCCTCCAGGGGAACTTCCTAACCCAGGGATCGAACTCAGGTCTCCAGCATTGCACGTGGACTCTACCCACCGAGCCACCAGGGGAAGCCCAAGAATACTGGAATCAGTAGCCGATCCCTTCTCCAGGGGATCTTCCTGACTCAGGAATCGAACCAGGGTCTCTTGCATTGCAGGCAGACTCTTTACCAGCTGAGATACCAAGGAAGTCCAAAGGTTCCTATATCAGAGGATAAACACACTGCCCAGGTGGACGCTAAAGAAAAGAAGACGTGAAAAGCTGTGCTGAGTTTTTGTCTCTCGCAAAGACGAGGATTCAGGACTATGAGAAAGAGTTGGAGAAGATGAGGAACATAATTCCATTTGATCAGCTGACCACTAAGGACTTGAATGAAGTCTCTCCAGAAACCAAATTAGACAAGAAGTACTCCTACTGGCCTCACAAGTCAATTGAGAATTTATAAACTTGAGTCTGGGAGAAAGCTCTGGCCCTTGAATTATAAACTGTGTACATTAAAAATAATAACATAGAGAAGGCGTAGAGAAGCCCCTCCGGCCGTTGTGTTGTACTATCGGGTAGAGAGACGGAGCTGTAAATCTCGGAGTGAGGTTCTACCTACCCGAGGCCGCTGATGTGCGGAGACCCCGGGGGAAGCCACCATCACCATGTCTGACCAGGAAGCAAAACCTTCAAGGACTTGGGGGATAAGGAAGGAGAATACATTAAACTCAGAGTCATTGGACAAGATAGCAGTGAGATTCACTTCAAAGTGAAAATGACAACACATCTCAAGAAACTCAAAGAATCATATACTATCAAAGACAGAGAGTTCCCATGAATTCACTCAGGTTTCTCTTTGAAGGTCAGAGAATTGCTGATAATCACACTCCAAAAGAACTGGGAATGGAGGAAGATGTGATTGAAGTTTATCAATAACAAACAGGGGGTCATTCAACGGTTTAGATATTCTTTTTTTTTTCTTTCCCTTTAATCCTTTTTAAAAAAATAGTTATTTTGTAATGTGGTGTTCAAAACAGAATTGAAAACTAGCACCCCATCTCTTTAAAACATCTGGTAATTTGAATTCTAGTGTCCATTATTCATTATTGTTTCTTTTCATTGTGTTGATTTTTGGTGATCAAACCTCAGCCCCCTCTCCTTTTTAAAAATTACAGGTGTGCATAGAGATTCCGCCTTTCCAGGACTATGCATTTGCAGGCTTGTGATAAAGAAGATCGACTAATGCAAGCGTTCCTAATGAATTTCCAATTGGCCCTGAAGTTCTAGCATGTGACTGCTTCACTCCTGGACTATGAATTTCAGTGGGAGATGGAAGTTTTTCGGAAAACAGAACTGTGGAAAATGACCTTTCCTTAACTTGAAGCTACTTTTAAAATCTGAGGGTCTGGACCAAAAGAAGAGGAATATCCAGTTGGAGTCAAAATGACAGAGAATAATGACTAACTCCAGAGATGGATTCACTGAAGAGAAGCATTTTAAGATGAAAGAAAAATCTTGTCAGAAGATCCCAGAAAAGATCTAGTTTTCCTCAGCAGTTAAAAGTTATTCGTGCAGAACACTGCTCTTTTTTACTTTATTTATCCTTTTTGGCCGGGATATGGGTTTTAAATAGACAGTGTCTGTACCAGTTTCACTAAAATAAACAAAATATTTGTAAAAATCATAAAAAATAAAAACATAGTAAAAATATGATGCTTCAATTAAAAGTTAAAAAAAATAAAAATAAGGAAGGGATGTTATAATCACATACTATGATTTTTGTTTTATTTCTTCTTGAATATCTATTAAATTGTGACTTGTGTATTATTCTGTTTATATTATGCAGTCAACTTAATCTAAAATATTGCTTTGCCTTAAAATACTATGTCTAATATTAATAATAGATCTTTTGTTTATTAGTTATATGCCCTAACTTATTTTCTTTTATCCATGCTATATGTTTGTGGTTGAGGTATTTCTTTAGTGAATTCCTACAGTTGCTCAATAATGAAAAATGTATTACATATATTTCCTTTCATTAAAGCATCACAAAATACCTTAAAAAAAAAAAATGTGTGCAGAGAAGAGTTAACATAGCAGGCCTCAGATTACTCTCCTCAGAAAGGCCTGTTTGCAAAGTTGGCTGGCTTGGCTGGCTTCTGGAAACAGGAATTTTGGCAGAGTCCCACCATATTCAAAACTGATAAAAACGGTTTATTATGCCTGGTGGCTCAGTGGTGAAGAATCCTCCTGCAATGCAGGAGACACAGGAGACCTGGGTTTGATCCCTGGGTTGGGAAGATCCCCTGGAGAAAGAAATGGCAACTCATTCCAGTATTCTTGCCTGGGATATCACATGGATAGAGGAGCCTGGTGGGCTACAATCCATGGGGTCACTAAAGTCAGGCATGATTTAGAGACTAAACAACAACAACATGCCTAAATTTTGTGCACACAATATAGTTTATGCTAAACATCTACTTTCCTTCTGGGAGTCTGGAATTTTGGCACATGCTAGGCAGAAGGTGCCATGTGACCAGCCCCAATAAAAACCCTGACCACTGAGCCCCTGACAAGTTTCCCTGGTAGACAACATTTACATGTGGTCACAACCAATTGCTGGAGTTAAGTGCATCTTGTTTGACTATACTGCAAGGAGACTCTTGGAAGCTTGTGCTTGATATCCTCTGAAATTTGTCCCATGTGCCATTTCCTTTCTTCTGATTTTGCTTTGCATCCCTTTGCTGTATTAAGTTACAGCTGTGAGCATGATTATATGCTGAGTCCTATAAGTCCTCCCTAGCAGCTTCCCTAGTGGCTCAGAGGTTAGAGCGTCTGCCTGGAATGCGGGAGACCTGGGTTCAATCCCTGGGTTGGGAAGATCCCCTGGAGAAGTAAATGGCAACCTGCTCCAGTACTCTTGCCTGGAGAATCCCATGGACAGAGAGGAGCCTGGTAGGCTACAGTCCATGGGGTCGCAAAGAGTTGGACACGACTGAGTGACTTGACTTCACTTTACTTCACTTCATAAGTCCTCCCAGCAAATCGTCAAACCTAGGAGTGGTGCTGGGACCCCTGACAAACCAATTATAAGTGATTATGTGGCATAAACCACAATTATTTTGTACTGTTGAGGGAATATAAATTAATTCAACCACTTTGGGAGACTGTTTAGCAATATCTACTGAAATTCAAACATATTGCTACCACATGGCCCAATAATTCTACTCTTAAGAATATATCCAAAAGAAATATTCAACTTTTAAGAATGTTCATTTATTTATAATGACTTTAGCTATAAACAATTCAAATTCCATCAACAGGTGAATGAAAAAAAGTGAAAGTTAGTCACTCAGTCGTGTCCAACTCTTTGTGACCCCATGGACTGTAGCCTACCAGGCTCCTCTGTCCATGGCATTCTCCAGGCAAGAATTCTGGAGTGGGTTGCCATTTCCTTCTCCAGGGGTTCTTCCCAACCCAGGGATCAAACCCAGGTCACCCATACTGCAGGCAGACGCTTTATCAACTGAGCCACCAGGGAAGCCAACAGGCGAATGGATAAACAATATACTGTAAGAATTGAGTGGCATATTCATAGAATACTATAAAGTAATAAAACACGCACAAATATTGATTCATGTCATGACATGGATGAATCTCACAGATGGTAGTTAAAAATGGACAACACAAGTGTACACAATTCCATTTATACACAAAGAGCAAGCAAAGTATGATTCCACTGATGATATTCAAAAACTGGTAAAACTAACCTATGCTGATAAAAGTTATAAAAACAGTTAACCTGGAGGGGAATACTAGGCTATGGCATTCCATACATCTGGCTATTTAAATTTTAGGAAATTAAATAAAAAATTCAGTTTCTTAGTTGCACTAGCCACATTTCAAGTACTCAACAGCTACATATAGATAGATAATGGCTATAGTACTGGATAGCACAAAATACTCAGGTTCATCTTCAAAGAAAGTTCTATTGATCATTGCTATTCTAGAATGATGAGAATTTTCTGTATCTTGATATGAGTAGTAGTTAAATGGGTCTCTAAATATGAAAAAACTCAAACTATTCACTTTAAGTTTGTGCACTTTAGTTATAATTTATAACTCAATAGGTAAGTAAATAGACATGTTTTTAAAATAACTAGGAGAAAACATATACATGTATATAACAGATTATTTATATTTAAAATATAAAGGACTCATATAAATCAATAAGAATAGAGCATCAACCTAAAAGAAAAATGGAATACAACTTACAGGGAAGGATAGCTGTAAACATATTAAAAAAGACACTAAGGTTCATCAAAAATCAGAGAAATACAATCTAGAACATTGAGATACCACTTCTGCCCATCATATTTGCAAAAGCTTTTACAACTGGTAATGTCAGTTTTTTATAAAAAATTAAAAGATGAATACAAGTAACATGAGCTCAAGAAACGTACCATACAATTTTGCTACTAAAATCCTATAGTCCAAAGACAGTGGCTGGCATATACTATGTACTCAACACATATATATGGAAGGAAGTATGAAAAGAAAGTTGGGGAGATAGTGGTATTCCCTTATTCCTATACTCATCAATGATGGGGTATAAAGTAGGTACAGCCCTTTTGAAGAGGAATTTTATATCTTATATATTTGTTTATATAGAAATTCCATATCTCCCTTGGAGAAACACTAGTATGTGAAACAGATAATACTGAAAAACAAGAATTTATACTGTAGCATGATAATAGCAATAAGCTTCAAATAACATTATGCATTAAGAGAGGAAGAGTTAAAATAAACTATGGCTCTTCCAGGCTATGGAGTATTATACAACAATTAAAGAGATGAAGTAGATCTGTATGTAATGACATGAAGAGATCTTCACGCTTTTAGGTTAAAAAGCTACATATCAATACACAGATTTTTAAAAATCAACACAACCATGTACCATATGCATATGTGTACATACATCAATGCATAGAAATAGGTATAAAAAACTATAACCCTAACCAATAATAATGGTTATTTCTACAGTTAACTGGAATTAATGGGTGGTGACTTTCACTTTTTCTAGATTCAGATTTTTACAATAAAACATACTTATTACCTATGCAAAAAAACCCCAAAACCATTGCTCTTCCTTAGGTCTTGAGCTGCTGCTGTTCCATTTCCTAATGGTATAAAATGTGTTCAAACTACATATTGAACAGATAAGAACTAATTACATAAATCAAGCATTTTTACTTTTGTTCTTCCCACCAATATTTCTGGGTTTTGTTTTTTTTTAAACACCCGAAGAACTAACAGGTCACTGTATACATGATGAAGTACTATCTACTGAAACTTCAAAACATTTCTCAGCTGCACAAATAGTAGACCTAAAAACCCCAATAGTTTATTTAGATTTCAAATCTATAGATCTTTAGACACAGACTGTTTAAAGAAGTGTCTTTATCCAAAGTAATCATCTCCTACTAGGATAAAGTTATAAAAGCAACAACAACAATACAACTTAAAGAACCAGTCCCCGTCCCACCTGGGTCACTGGAATGTAGAGAGGTTCTCCATTATGCAGCAGTGTGAGTTTCCCATGCTGATGGAGTCGTCCTTCAGGCTTTAAACTTGCCATCTCCTTAGGTCCTCCTTTCTTGCCACTCTCTTGTCCATTTCCCTTAAGTTCTTCAGTATCACTTAAGCATTCAAAAAACTCTTCCTCGCTGTCACTCCAAGAATCCCATGATTTTCCCACCTCTCCTTTGTCCTTATCTGCCTCTCTCAAATTATCTGGCCCCAGCTGATCTCCAGATTTTCCAGCATCCCCTGAATATGTATTAGTCACATTATCTGAAGGACTTGTCTTTCTCCCCTCATCACGTGCCTTCTTTCTTTCAATACAACAATTTAACATCTTAAGAAAACAGAAACAAAATTATTTATTATTTTATTATTGTATTTATTATTATATATGAATTGTTAGTCAGATATGCATGGATCCCAGCCATATCCTGGACAGTTATTTTTCCTTCCCCTTCCTGGACACTGGTGATCAGAACATACCCAGAGACCCTGGCTTTTGTGGTCAAGGATCCCTAAGTTACCAGCCTTATTAGGAGTAAGCTAGACAAAAACTGCCAGCACAGGTGCACCAAGACCTAAAAGGTGACTCAAAGTAATAACCCAGGGCTCATCACACTGTGTTTGTAATAAACAAGCATTGCAGTTTTTGCCTGCCCTCTGTGGGTTTTGCTTGGGTGCTTATGGGTAAACACCTGTACACAAGGATACCAGTTATATAAGCTAAAGCTGTCAATCAACTTATCAAATAACACAAGACACAGGAAGAGAATTTCTACCACTCTGAAAAACCAACCCTACCCCCACTTCAGGGCAGTTTCTGGTTTCTAGACTGCCTATTCTCATCCTTTCATGGGAGCTTATGTTCTCTTTGCTTAATAAAACTGCTGCTGCTTAAAACTGCTCTTTATCTCTCGAATGAATTTTTCCCTTTGCAAGGACAAGGACTGAGGAAACTGCTGTTTCACCAGTTACAGTTACAGTAAAAATTTATCCAGTGCCTGAATATTTTCAGTCTCCACCCTTTCCCTGGACCTTGGTGTGAATGACAGTGACTTAAGTAACCTATAATGAAATGAAATGAAATAACCTGTAATGAAAACAGCTTATAATCTATTATTATATTTAATGTCAGAATAACTTGACCTAACCACTGTCACAAATTATATACTGCCACTGGGAAATTTTTACCTGTAGCTTCTGATGTAGTAAACAGCATCTCAGATCCGGGGGTCCACTTGCTAATCTATCAAATAAAGGAGTAGAAAAAAGCTTATCAGTGGAAATGCTTCAGATATGCATATTTTTATACCACCATATATTTAAACCACATAGATAAGAGAGCAAAACTAGACTTCTACAAATTAGGCAACTTAGATGGAGCAAATAAAATTAAAAGATCAAAATTTATTTCATTCTCCTAGTCCATAATTTACCAACAGCAAGTACAAGAGACAAAACGCAACAGCAAAGTAGTGACAGCTCTCAAGCTAACAGAAACTTAAAAAATTTAAGGCCTTGAAATCCACCCTAGGAAGTAGCTAGCATGCAGTCTTTCAAACACTACAAAGGAAGTTATACTATTTATTCAGTTCTCAATCATTATGGTAGATTCTCAATATAAAATCCATTGATCTCCACTTCTCTTTTGCTGAAGGGAGCCTGGATTTCCTCTACTCTAAATGAGGTGGTTCCCAGTAATTAGCCAAGAGAGAATCCAGTTAAGTAGAGGCTGGCAAATGACTTAGGAGTAAACATTTTTGGATCAGTTACCACTTTGTATTACCAATATCATGAGTCTCTTCCCTTAGTTTGAGTAGGATGGGCAAATGAACAGTAATCTATACAGTATCAACATATATGCTAAACTCTTTAAATGAAATGTCAACATAAGCTATATAAAAAAATTATAGGTAATATTTAACACCCAAACTTCTGAACTCTAAAGATGTTTTCCCTTCAACTAAACTACTGTTAACATTTTGTTATATTTCTTTCCAATTATTTTTCTATACATATTTCTCTATATTTTCTAATATTCTCTATTAGCATAGTTGAAAGCACTGTATACATTAACACTACAGTCTACTTTACTACAAATATTGTGATCATCTTCTATGTTAACAGGGATTCTTGGGAAAAAACTCTCCATTATAGAAATACATGATGATTTATTTAACCACCCTTTATTGGAAAAGACCCTGATGCTGGGAAAGATCTAAGGTGGGAGGAGAAGGGGACGACAGAGGATGAGATGGTCAGGTGGCATCACCGACCCAATGGACATGAGTTTGAGTAGACTCCGGGAGTTGGTGACGGACAGGGAAGCCTGGCGTGCTGCAGTTCATGGGGTCACAAAGAGTCAGAGATGACTGAGTGACTGAACTAACTTAATGTCTGATACTTAATTTTTTCTTCCTACTATAGTGAACACCAATGAACAGAAATCATATCCTAAGTTTCTTATCATTTTCTTGGGGCAGATTTCCTACAAGAGGAGAATTATAATGAGTCAGAAAGTCAAATTTTGTGAACAAATAAAAATACTATCTCTACAATCGGGAACTGAAATTATTACCCTGGAATCAGAAAGTTGTTTTCCCATCTGAAACGCATTTCAAGAACAAATTCCTGCCAGAGATGTGCCACTCCTTTCAGTCCTCCATGGTAGAAATTGATCATACAAAGACACAAAGCCAACTTGTATGTTAAACTATCAGACGGTGCAGATTTGAACTGATTGTAGAGATTCTAAATTTAACAAAATAGAAACAAACAAAACTTGTTAACAATATATTTACATGTATAATCAGAAACTGTGTAGGTAGAGATTTTAATACCTGAAATTAATCAGGCTTTTATCAAATGTCTAAAACATTATTGCCTCAATTTTTCTTAGGCAGCTCCATGTTTTCACGATCTCTACAAGGATCAAAATGTGACACTATATTTTAGTGAGGCTAAAGGTACAGCTTTAAGTTTCTTCTGTGAAATCTTTAAGATATACTCTAAATTTATGTGTTATATCATGAAATCACTTCCTAACAGTATTGTTAACAATTTGATATATCTCTACACCAGTCATTTAAACTTATTTCTCAATTTATCAAAGACTTCAAAAAGGAAAACATGAAAATTTTACTTCATTTTACATGTTACTCTATTAAAGAATTTTCTACTCTCTGTCTAGTTTTGAAATACAAAGAAGAATCTATTGCAAAACATAAATTTGATGACTTATGAAAAATTTAAACTGAAGGATATCCTATAATCCATACACAGTATATTTTTTCATTATTTCCAGAAAACTTCTTTTACCCAAAATATGTACCTATGTTAACGTTCTATAGTAGGTCACTGAATGGAGGCCATGATCGTCACTCAAGTTTTCCTAAGGTGATCTTTACAATAAAAAGATCCTTATTTCACAACAGAGAAAGTTTTATACTGAATGCTAGAAAATTATCATGTTTTCCTCATCCAAGTCTTTGTTAAACTGAGGATGAGCTTAAATGACAGGTATAGAGACATAAAACTGTTTACAGTAGTCGTTGTGAGGTAGATCTCATGACTGTTGCTAGAAATATAGCAAAATCCCTAGAAATTCAATGCATTTAAAATATTTAACATTAATTAACTTACATATTCTTCACTCTCTAGTGGAGGATTACTATTGTCTGTTGAAGAAGTCCCATCTAATGGTTTCTCAGAAGCAGCATCAGGGAATAAGAACTTAGGGGAAAGAAAGAAAATAATCACATTTTCAATGAAATTTATTACTTTGCAGACTTTTGTAACTCTTATAAACACCATTTGACATTTTAACACTTGTGTTTTTAAATCAATGAGAATGCTCTTACTGTATTGGCCAGTTGGTTCTACACTATCTCAATTATTTTCTATTTTTCTCCAAAAAACAGAGTGACTAGTCAATTTTAAAATCAGATTTTTCTTAAATGTAACCACCAGGTTCTGTGAATTGTTTAGTTCACAAAATGCAAAACCAGAATCTGTGCACTATGATTTCAGGCTCATCCAAGGTCATTAAATTTTTTAAAAGTGTTATTATTAAATAGATAAAATTATAAAAGAAAAATTTTAAACACCTAAACACTTGTGAGGCTCCATAGAGAAATACAACCCACAGGTTTTCATATACGAAATGCTACAAGTATGACATTAAAGACCCATAATTTTATCTTACGAGCTACTTACAGAAAGTGGAAAGCAGACTAAACCTGTAATGACCGATGTATCTTTTCTACATGATTTCTGTTAATACATGTGAGGATTTATGTGAGGGTGAGGGTGCATATGTGAGGGTGTGCAGAGTGGTTAAAAAAAAAAACTGCAGTGCATACAACTGAGCTACATAATTGGAATAAAATCTCTTAAGGATATATCCTTATGGGGCCTTCTCTACAGAAATTTATTTTCAATCCTTTAATCACTAATCTCCCCAAGTGTTTTGTGGTACCGCTGACATGTAATTCCTTTGCATACTTTGCCATGTACTACAGAACTGAACAGAACAGGCTCAAGAGATTTTTCCAGTGGTCGTGTATGGATGTTAGAGCTGGACTGTGAAGAAAGCTGAGCGCCAAAGAATTGATGCTTTTGAACTGTGGTGTTGGAAAAGACTCTTGAGAGTCCCTTGGACTGCAAGGAGATCCAACCAGTCCATCCTAAAGAAGATCAGTCCTGGGTGTTCATTGGAAGGACTGATGCTAAAGCTGAAACTCCAATACTCTGGCCACCTCATGCAAAGATTTGACTCACTGGAAAAGACTCTGATGCTGGGAGGGATTGGGGGCAGGAGAAGGGGACGACAGAGGATCAGATGGCTGGATGGCATCACCGACTCGATGGACATGAGTTTGGGTGAACTCCAGGAGTTGGTGATGGACAGGGAGGCCTGGCGTGCTGCGATTCATGGGGTCGCAAACAGTCGGACATGACTGACCCACTGAACTGAAATGAACTGAACAGAATACGTTGAAGAGATTTTTCTTCTTAAGGAGAGGAACAACCAAGTGTCAACATCCACTAGTAAGCACATTTATACACAGTATCCTATTTTCATACCACTACGTGAGCTATGTATCAGTGCCCACATCTCTTATAAATAAACAAACTAAAAATCTGGCTACAAAGTCTTGCTCAGATAAATAGCAGGGCTAAAATTAACTTGAAGTTTTCAAGTCCTATATTCTTTTCATTACACTACTCTTAAAGCTTTTTCCCAAGAATGTCTTAATGCACAGGCTGTCAGAAGTAAGATTGTAACTACAATTATAGTAAGAATAGCTATGATTTAGCGAAGTTCTATTAAATACCAGTGTAACAGAAGGTCCTTTAATGCATCCAACAACCTCACAGGCTTTTATTAGATTCACTTCAGATGTAGCCACTGAAGTTAAATGGCTTGTTCAAAGTCAAACAACAAATCAGGATTAACCTTGGTGTATATGGTTCCTGGGCTGGACCTGTTCCACCAACCTATACCTAGGAGACACCCTAGCCCCTTCTAGTACTTGCTACAAAGTTTTCAAGAATACCATTTTGATCATGTCAACCTCCTGCTTAAAGTGGCATTAAACTGTAAGATGAAGTCCCATGCTTCAGCAAGCGCTTCACCAGCTACTCTTCAGTCTCATCCCTGACCCCTCTCTGGGAAGTACCCTGCAATCTACCAGATTATCCGACATGCTCTCTCAGGCCTCTGCAATTCGTCCACTTCTAAACCTTCATCCATTTATGACTAGCTCAACTGTCCCCTCTTTGTGAAGCTCTCCCTGATTCCCACTGCTCAGACAGACAGATGCACCCCTCTGCTGTGTTCTCACAGGCCCTTGGCCAGAATTCTTACATGTAACACAGTATTATAATTATTGTTCATTTTCATTATTCCCACTACACCAGTGGCAACTCTGAATGTGGAGACTGTGTTTTACTCATTTTATATCCCCATATAGTACCTGCCACACAGATAGGACTGAATAGACAATAAATGAGTGCGCATACAGACACATAAAAACATTACATTTAGTTACCAAAAGAATAGTATTGAGGACATCATTATTCAGTGGTGATTCTTCCACACCTCTGTGTTTCCGTATTTTCTTCTTTGCAGTGTGCACCATGTTAGAGACTGATAATTTATGAATTGGAACCGGTGCAGGCTCTGTCAACTTTGATAAAGCATGAGTTATATCAGCAATTTCTATAAAAAGAATAGAAATGAATACATATTACAACATCAACCTTAGCAGGTTAAAGTGATGAATAAACTGATGACTGTACAGAATACTTTAGTCACTCTTTTCATCAGTGACTTTTCATTAATACACATGTTCAGCTTTATATAGATGCATGATTAACAAAGGTGTAACAATTTCTGCCCAGGAACTTCAAAAATAAACCTCTAAAACTCTGTTTTTAAAAATATTTTACATTTTCTTATTAATCACACAATGTTTTAAGCTCAGGGTATAGCCAAGAGAAAATGGTAGCTGTTTAGTTCATCAAAACGTGATTCCCTAATATAACCTGAATGAGAAAAATAGATGAAGAGCTGCTGGAAAATGTGTGAAAGAGTTAGACAGTTGAAAATAACTTTAAAAAAGAGAAAAAGTCACCTCTCCCTTCTTCCTCAAATGTGGATCGTCCAAGAATCTCATCAGTTGACTCCTTTCGACGGCAAATTTTAAAAAATTCAGTGACAAAATCACCTACACAGAAAAAATGTTACTCATTTTTGAAACGTAACTGAAAGAAGTCAGTCCTATACATAAATATACATGTCTTTTCACAAAAGCTATTAACTAACATATTGCTTTCCTGGTGGTTCAGATGGTAGAGTCTGTGGTGCGGGAGATCTGAGTTCAACCCCTGAGTCGGGAAGATCTCCTGGAGAAGGAAATAGCAACCCACTCCAGTATTCTTGCCTGGAAAATCCCATGGATGGAGGAGCCTGGCAGGGTATAGTCCATAGCATCGCAGAGTCAGACATGACTGAGCGACTTCACTTTCACTTTCAACATATGGCAGGAAAAAAAAAACATTCAAGGGAACTCTACTCAGTGCTCTTCACTGACCTAAGTAGGAAAGAAATTTTATTTTATTTTATTTATTTATTTTTTTTTAAGGAAAGAAATTTTAAAAGAGATATATGTATACATGTAACTGATTCACTATGCTATAACAGAAACACATTATAAAGCAACTATATTCTAATAGAAATTTAAAAAAAAATACTGAACTCTTGCATGATCTGCCTGCCCTTCCAGTCAAGAGGCTGACGTCTGAGCAGGGCCATGAGATTAGTCTTGACCCAGTACAAAAAAAAAATGAGAGACATCTGCCACTCTTGTTGCAATTCTGGTCATAAAAATGCATTAAGTTTGACATTAAAAAAAAAGAAAGAAAAAGAACCATTCAGTTTCTCCACCCAAGGCAAAAACTTAATCCCATTTCAAAGGTAGCCTTGCTTTTACTTTCCCTCTATGTCCCAGGATATTAAAAGTTTTTTCTTATAATTCCCCCTAGAATGAAAGGAAAAATAATTGGACAGTAACATTAAGCACTTACTATTGGCCTGAATAAGATAAATAGTATCTTTTCTCATGCAGTTGGTGGATCTAGGATTTAAAACAAGGTCTATCCAACTCTAAAACATTTCCTATCAACCCTCTACCCACCTCCCAATGTTCTTATTGTTTTAGTCACCAAGTTGTGTCTGACTCTCTGCAACCTCCTGGAAAGCCTGCCAGGCTCCTCTGCTCATGGAATTTCCTAGGCATGAATACTGGTGTGTAGCCATTTATTCTCCAAGGCATCTTCCCAACCCAGGGGTCAAACTCACGTCTTCAGCGTCTCCTGCATTGGCTGGCAGATTCTTTACCACTGAGCCACCAGGGAAGCCTCACTACTTCCCTATACCTCAAGACAAAGATGGCAGGAATTTTACCTTATATACGTAAATGCTAATTAGCATTTAATGAATAACATGATGAATGATACAGAGCTCAGGAAAAAAAGCTTTACGGAAATGCCCCAAAACTGTCATCAATAAATATTTAGTAATAACTCTATCAGCTGAATGGCAATGTATTACACTGTATGAAATAAATGTGGCATGCATGAACACAGAAATGGAGAAAATAATTTTCACATCCACTAAATATGAGAAAAAGACTGAAAAGAGGAGATGGTTTCAGAAGACTTCATGAAGAAGACATTATCTACAAAAGCAGGAAGAGAAAGATAATTCTAGATATGGGATATAATAATTTTGACCTGAAGAGTGAATGATAGTTTTAAAAGTATTTTTATAATGTTATAACATTTCTATAATGTTACAGAAATGTTCTATATGTTTTAAATGTTATACAAATACATTTCTGTAATGTTATATCAGGGTTTCCCTGATAGCTCAGTTGGTAAAGAATCTGCCTGCAATGCAGGAGACCCTGGTTTGATCCCTGGGTCAGGAAGATCTGCTGGAGAAGGGATAGACTACCCATTCCAGAAGTCTTGGGCTTCCCTTGTGGCTCAGCTGGAAAAGAATCTGCTTGCAATGCAGGAGACCTGGGTTCGATCCCTGGGTTGGGAAGATTCTCTGGAGAAGGGAAAGGCTACCCACTCCAGTTATTGGCCTGGTGAATTCAATGGACTGTATAGTCCATGGGGTTGCAAAGAGTCACACACGACTGAGTGACTTTCACTTTCACATATTGTTATTTCACTTCAAATATCCCTATGACATGTACAAGATTATTTACACCTCTTTTCCTCTATCAGAAAAAATATCTGCAGATACAGTACAGAGCCCTACAGAAAGGCTCTAATCAGATCATCAAATTCAGTGTTCATCCTTGTCATATACTGCAAGCATATAGGGATGACAAAAGACAAAAAGGGGTTCCACTACCCAGAATGGAAGAAGCAGAGTATGCCACAGAAGGAAAAAAAGAAGCAACATATAGCATTAGGAAAATAAAACTCAGATCCTGGGAAAACACAAGAGAATTCTGAGGTGTAGACTGGTTAAAACTAAATGACAAGAAAGTCTGCCAGTATTCTTTAAGAATAACCAGAAGGAGTCACTGCTGTTGACAAAGATTAATTTTTAATGATGTTAACTGAGGGGGTCACAATGTAAAAAACTTTAAAAAAATTTTCAGATAGGTGAAATAAAGTATGAAGAATACATCCAGTGTTACTGATCTGGAGAATAGACAAATACGTGGTATTTCGGGAAAGGAACATAAATATCTTACCTAGTAAACACTGAGGATTATCAGCTTTTCGAACTCTAACAGACCAGTGGGGAGCCTGCATAGGATCCAAATCACTAAAATGCAAAATGGTAAACACAAGATCCTACTTACAGCAATCTGCAAAGTTCATAAATTTATTAAAATGTAGTCTTAATGAAAACATTATATAGAAGGACAAGCAATCCATTTTGCCTCCCTTAAACTTACTGCTATTCACATGCAGAAGACCATTTAGATGAGTTTTTAAAAATAAAACCTTAAGACAAAATTCTTAGACAAAAAAGTACAAAAGGAAAAACCAAAATCAGAACAAACTAATCAAAAAGCATAAAAATGATTCTGATCAGGTAACATACAATGATAACCTAATGAGAATATTTTAGAAATAAATAAAACAAAATGAGAAACAAGCAAAAATGTACAATAATCCTAATCTGTTTTTTATTACAGTATTTATTAATAAAAAGAAAACTATAAAAATTTGCACAAGATCAAGTACCCCATTTTCTCAGTTAAACAGATTATGCTGCATTCGCTTAATGGGATATTATGCAGTACTTTAAAAATTGACAACACAGATCTACATCTATTTAATGAATAATTGTATTTATGAATAAAGCAAATTAATATATAAATTTATACTTTAAAAAGAAATACCCTTAAATGCTAACTGGTTATTTTTTAAGTAACAGAATTGTAGGTAATCTTTCTTCTTTATACCCATCTAAATTATCTGATTTTAAAAGCTTGTGTTACTTTTACCATCAGAAAATAGAACACATTTATTTTAACTATTTTTTTAAAAGTGTCCTATTTCTTACTGTTTTGCATCAAGCATGAGAAGATACCAAAATTACATTCCTCTTTCCCCACATTCTTCTGGGATAGGGCTCGCTGCAATTTTCAATTTTTTCCTGTGCAATTTTTCCATTGCACAGGAGTATATGATATGGATGTTTTGTTATTTATGGCACTGAATGATCAAATGTTCTCCCTACATATTTTAATGACCATCATCTCTTAAAAGTCCTTATCAAATGTTCTTACCAGCTACAAAAAGTCCAACAGAATTATGCACTGACTCCCAAACTAACTAGAGACATCTTTGCTAAGCCCAAGTAAGATTCACACTGCTCACTACCCTGGAACTAAGGATCCTGTCTCCAAAGTCTACAGCTTAAAACACATTTCTAATATACATCAGTCAGTCTAAAAACTGATCTTTAAAAACAAAAGTAAACAACCATATCAGAAATTGATTCAAAGAAAAATTGCTAACCCACTGGGCAGTTAGTTTAGTCTTTTGAAATCTGTGACTCTCAATGTACTATTTTTAACATACTTACGAATAAACATCATTATCCACAATGATACCTTCAGTCAGATGAGGCCATGTAGTTGCTAAATGGAGTTCACTGAAACAAAACATACAATATATCTGAAGCTTTAATAATGTATATATACTCTGATTCAACAATTCTACTTCTAGAATTGTATTCTCAGTAAATAACTGGAAATATGCCCCAAAAAGTATGCTAAAAATGTTCATGATTTGTAATATAATAAAACTGCAAGCACCTGGTTTAGCAAATGATGGCATATTTATATTAATGTCTGCAATAAAAAACCATGCTATACATAATAATCAAAAAGTATAAGTAAACCAAATGTTTGTCAGTTGATGAGTTAAGTAAAATGCAGCACTATTCCACAGGACAGGGTATTATATGGCCACAAAAAGCAATGATACACTGATTCACGCTACAATGTGGATCAACCTCCAAAAGATGCTAAGTGAAAACGCCAGATACAAAAGGTCCCATATGGTATAATCCAACCTATATGAAATGTCCGGAAAAGGAAAATCCATATAGGCAAAAAGTACATTAATATCAGTCTAGAGCCAGAGGCTCTAGGGAGACTGGGATGGTGGGGGCGAGAGGTGGGGTGGGGGTGGTGATAGTTAAGAGGCGAAGGGTTTCTTTTTGTGGTAATGAAAATGTTGTGGAATTAGATACTAATGATGGTTGCACAACTCTGAACCCTAAAAACACTAAAGTGTATACTTTAAAATTGTGACTTTTGTGGTACGTAAGTTATATCTCAATTTTGAAAATATCATTTTTATATAGTTCAGGGATTGGCTCTACAAAGGACCCTCTGGAAGTATTTTGTGCTTTTTATGGGCCATGTATCAATTGTTTGCTATATTCTTGTTTTTTTCTTTTAAAACCCTCAACAATGTAAATCCACTTTTAGTCCCTTGTTGTTGTTGTTTGGTCACTAAGTCATGTCTCTTTGTGACTCCATGGACTGTAGCCCACCAGGCTCCTCTGTCCACAGGATTTCCCAGGAAAGAAAACTGGAGTAGGTTGCCATTCCCTTCTCCAAGGGATCTTTCCAACCCAGGGATCTGAGGTAATAATAATAATAATAGAAATAAAGTACATAATAAATGTCATGTGCTTGAATCATCCTGAAACCATTCCCCACCCTGGTCTTCCATGAACGCCGTTTCTGGTGCCAGAAAGGTTGGGGACAGCTGCTCTCTAAGGCTCTCGGGGTCCATCATCTGGAGGCATTGGTGCAGCTCGACCTTGAGGTTGACCGTCACCAGTCTTCCTGATGAAGGAGATCTGGGAGGGGAAGTCTCACTGTCTCACGAGGTTGGGGAGGATGATTTCCGCTATAATTTTCTTGGGTTGAGACTTCACCCCCTGAGCCTTTGGTGTGCTTGGGGTGGCTTTCCCTGGTGGAGACCCATGAAGGGTAGATTGGCTAAGAGGCATCAAATTCTGAGCAGATCTGCTGGAAGCCTGGTGCAGGCTCTGCTGGAGGCTGAGCAGATCCCTAAGCTCCATTGCATTAGAAGGGGTGCATCTTGGGAAGGGCATGGGATGAACAAGACCTAACCCCATGAAGACCATCCACGGTGCATACAGATTCCAGGCACATTCATGGGCTAACTGTAGGGACATCTTTTGGGCTACAGTTTCACCATCCAGAGTTTAGCCCATTAAACTATGGTAATTTAGCTCATTATATATATAAAAACAGGCCACTGGTCAGATTTGGTCCACAGGTCATAGTTTGCTGACCTCTTTTTATAGATGAAAATTAAATTGCAGAATAACAAGCCACAAAAAAATGTATGATGACATACATTTATAAAATAAATAAAAATACTGCAGAAAAGAGTTACCATACCAGGCCTAACACTGAGAAAGGATTCCTTGCAAGCGGCTAGTCCCTGGTTTGGCATCTGGGAACTTGAATTTCAGGAGGGTTCTTATCATTCATTGTGCCTAAATTACCTGTGCCAAAAACATGGTTGATGGAAACATCTGGTTTTCTTCTGGTACATGCTAGCCAGAGGGAGCCTACATGACCAGTCTCTGATTAAAACTTCTAAGTGCTGCACCTCTAGTGAGCTTCCCTGGTAGACAGCCTTTCACACATACTGTCACAGTTCATTGCTGGGGGAATTAAATGTGTCCTGTGTGACTACATGGGAAGATGAAGTTTGTCCTTCATTTGCTCTGGACCTCACCCCATATCCCTTTTCCCTTTGTTGATTTTTGCACCATATCCTTTTGCTTAGTAAATAAGCATGAGCACAGCTGTATGTTGAGTCCTACAAGTTCTCCTAGCAAATCAACTTGAGGGTGGTGTTGGGGGGATCGGCTGCATATATACACATAAACATGTACATATACACACTTAATTCATATGAAAAATGGCCGGAAGCACATACAGCAAGCTGTTGTCCATGATCACCTGTGAGTAGGTGATTATAAATTTAGTGATCTTTTTTTCCTCCTGTCTAGATTCTGATCTCACTTGTTATGTTTGGAGAATACAGAAGTCAAAAGGGTCAATTACTTCATTTCTCCGCTCTTCGGTGATGCTTGACTAACTGGCAACTGCAGTCTGAGAATCTGAATCTGTAAGCAGTTAGGAATTCACAGTGGGCCAGGACTCCACAACAATGCAGTGTAACCCGGGTTATGAACCAGACAACTAGGCAGGCTTGGCTCAAGGCTATTTTCTGAGCCTGGTTCTACAATGGTCCCAATTAAACATTTGAGTTACTAAGTATCTACCCAATAAACTGATTTTTTTGCTTGAATTAGAGTTGACTATTACAGTTTGCAACTAGACAATGTGACTACTAAACATAGGGGTTTTGCCGATTTTTACATTTTTTCTGCACTAAACATGAATTTATTATTCATAATAAAATTAAGGTAAAAAATGACCACAAATAATATGTGATATCATATTGTTTAAATGATCAGAATGATTTGAAATTTAAAACTATACACTACTGAATTTTTTAAAGTATGAACCTCAAATTCAGTTCCTAAGCTTTTATGATTAAGTCCTCTCCTCTCCCTCTAACTATAGAAAAATTTCTTTGACAATGAGACAAGATCATGAAAAAGGCTCTTCATTTCCTCTTTCACTATTAAAGATGCCTTTTCAAAAGCATTGTGCCCACAATATTTGCTAATCAGTCTGATTTAAATTGTGTGCCACACGCACCATCTTAGCCTCAACTTATTTCTGTGTCCTTCAATCACTTGTTCCTTTGCTGACTGACTCCTCATCACGATATAGATTTGGAAGAAATATTTAATAATTAAAACCTTCACACTTCTATCAGATCAGTTTATTGCTCTCCCCCTAAAATCTTCTCTAAGTAAAATTCAAATAAATGACCCCACTGGAGCCACAATTGCATCTGTACCCACCCCCGCAGCGTTTCTTGCTTGCTCACTGCTTTCTAGCCGTGAGAGCCCCCATTCGTTCCCTTCAGTAGACTTCCCAAGCTCTTTCCTGCACCAAGGTGCTTTGCACAGGCTCTTCCCTGCATCTGGAATGGTCGTTCTCTCATTCTCTGCCTGGCTAAATTCTTCCCTAATTGAGACTCAGAGTAAATACCCTTTCCTTTGAGAAAACTTTACTGACGGCATACAAATCTCAACTAGTCACTCATTTTACTGTCAATACTTTCTATACTTTTCCTTCAAATTATTCCATAATTTATAATTCTAAGTTTACTTAGGTGATTAGTTCATCTATTTTATTTAATTAGACTACAAATGCCAAGAAGGAAGAATCTGTCAGTTTTATTTACTTCAGGATCTTCCTCTTAGCACAGTGTCTGGCACATATAATAAATATCAATTTTTAAAAGATATACACTTTACTGTCTCCCTTAACTGATTTTAAGTTAAAAGTATTATTATTTCTACATTTAAGTGAGAGTATTGAAGAAGGCAAAAGGAGAAGAGGGTAGCCGAGAATGAGGTGGTTAGATAGCATCACTGACTTAATGAACATGATGAATTTGAGCAAACTCCAGGACATAGTGAAGGACAGGGAAGCCTGGCGTGCTGCAGTCAATGAGATCTCAGAGTAGGACACAATTTAGCAAATGAACGACAAAATGTGAATATATATATATTTTAAAATAACCAAATAGTTTAACAAATTAGATAGTTTTTATATAAGCACTGTTTATATTTTCCAAATATTTTGCTATCAGTGATGAAGTTTTCTAACCCCTACATTTTCTCATGAAACAGTTGTTTTTATTCTTCTTTTTTAAGTTCAGTAGCTCTTCTAGAAAAGCAATTGGGTAACCTATAAGGTCACCTTTGTGTCTCTTATTTAAGTCTTAATTGTGAAAAAGTGGCCAGGAAAAATGCAAAAAATTGTTAACTCTGGGTGATGGACACATGAAAATTTGTGTTATATGACAATGTGCTTTTCAATATTTAAAATGTTTCCCCAAAGTAGGCCAAGAATCACTTCTATAAGGAAGTGATTCCTTATACATTAAGTGCATTAATATACACTTAATTACATTAATGTATTAATGTAATTATTGTATACTACTTTATATATTACATTGATGTATTATATCAATATATACTTAATACATGAGGAGACATTACTTTGCCAACAAAGGTCCGTCTAGTCAAGGCTATGGTTTTTCCAGTAGTTATGTATGGATGTGAGAGCTGGACTGTGAAGAAGGCTGAGTGCCGAAAAATTGATGCTTTTGAACTGCGGTGTTGGAGAAGATTCTTGAGAGTCCCTTGGACTGCAAGGAGATCCAACCAGTCCGTCCTAAAGGAGATCAGTCCTGGGTGTTCTTTGGAAGGAATGATGCTGAAGCTGAAACTCCAGTACTTTGGCCACCTCATGCGAAGAGTTGACTCACTGGAAAAGACCCTGATGCTGGGAGGGATTGGGGGCAGGAGAAGGGGACGACAGAGGATGAGATGGCTGGATGGCATCACTGACCTGATGGACATGAGTCTGAGTGAACTCTAGGAGTTGGTGATGGACAGGGGGCCTGGCGTGCTACAATTCATGGGGTCGCAAAGAGTCGGACACGACTGAGCGACTGAACTGAACTGAACTGAATACATGAAGTGTATTATGTATGTTTTACATATTACTTTAAAGCCTCTTTTACTTCTTAAGTTACAGAGGAAAAAAAAAGATGGACAGATTATTACATGTAGGTCTCTATTTCCAGCACTACATTCATTCCAGGAGGTTGCAGTATTATAAAACACAGTAAAATCAATATCAAATAGAATTTTTAAAGTCCCATAATTCAAATGATATAATGAAAGTCACACCTAATGGGATCTTCACAGGCACCAAACGGTAACTTGCCAAATTCCAGGCCTCCCACTTCTCCTCCTACAAGGGCATCTATATCTAAAGAAAAAAAAATTTCCACAAGTTAGCCAAAAGCGGAAAATAAAGAATTTAAATTTAGTTATGTCAACCTTTCGAGAGATTATAGATTTAAAACTATCTACATTAAGACACAGCAAGTTAGAGAGCAAGCTGTCAGATATTAGACTTCCTCCAAGAATGTTAGAGTAAAAAAACAAGGAAAGTTATAGTAAAAGGATACATTTAATTCCTGTTTGTAAAGTGCTGTATTTAAGCCTGCATTCTAAATTTTACCCTTCTGAAACAGTCCTTAAATACTATTCAAGAGAATATTATTCTTGTAAATTTAAAAGATTTTCTAGGTATGTGATTAATGTTATCTAAAAGAACAATTAAATAAGTATTAAAAAATTTAACCATCAATCTACATTCATCAGTTTTGCTGTTAATAATTTCAGAATAGCCCAAATTAGTCATCATTAATAAAACTTTAAGCTGACAGTACATGGAAGTATCTGAAGCATAGAAAAGAATTTCCATTCCATTATGAATGGTATCTGAGATTAGAGGAAAATTTAGAAGGTAAATCACCCGTTAGTTTCATCCCTCTTGAAGAATAAACACTTCTAAAAGACGTCAAAAAGATTTGTCTTCAAAGTAATACAAATGGTTGTTTTTAATTATTCACACAACACTGTGAATTACTAATGTCTACTGTTAGGTTATGAACACTTACAGATACACTAAAATCATGCTTGACAAATACCTATACCCTAACTAAATTATTAAAATTAGCATAAATATGGTTCAATTACTTGAGTCAGTAAATTTTCTCAAATCAATTCATTCCATTTTTTCAACTAAAGAATGCTTACAGCAGAGATCAAAATAACTAGTTTTATTATAAAATGTGAATTAAAGAACTTCAAAATTTATAACAAGCACATGTTTAAAATCAGTGAGCCAGGGCTTCCACGGTGGCTCAGTGGTGAAGAATCCACCTACCAGTGTGCAGGAGGCACTGGTTTGATCCCTGATCTGGGAAGATCCCACATGCCACAGAGCAACTAAGCCTGTGCGCCACAACAAGAGAAGGCACCGCAAGTAAAAAGTAGCCCTGCCTCGCCACAACTAGAGAAAAATCTGAGCAGCAACCAAGACCCAGCACAGTCGAAAATATTTTTTTAAAAAACTTAGCAAGCTAAAAATTATTACTGGACTATACCTGTATAAAATTTTAATTAAATTAAAAGGCGAAAAGCAACATTGTAGAATCCAAGGATGATGCAACTTGGAGTTTTACCAGGATTTAAATGTGAACGTTAGCACTTGGTGACCATGTCACCTTGAGTCAGTTACTTTTGTTTTCTAAGAAAAATAATACTTGTCTCGTAGAGTGAAGTGAAGTGAAGTGAAATGAAAGTCACTCAGTCGTGTCCGACCCTTTGCAACCTCATGGACTGTATAGTCCGTGGAATTCTCCAGGCCAGAATACTGGAGTGGGTAGCCTTTCTCTTCTCCAGGGGATCTTCCCAACCCAGAGATCAAACCCAGGTCTCCCACATTGCAGGTGGATTCTTTACCAGCTGAGCCACAAGGGAAGCCCAAGAATACCGGAGTGGGTAGCCTATCCCTTCTCCAGTGATCTTCCTGACCCAGGAATTGAACCGGGGTCTCCTGCATTGCAGGTGGATTCTTTACCAACTGAGCTATGAGGGAAGCCCCACTTGTCTCATAAGTAAATGAGAATTACATGAAATAGTACATAAAATGCACAGTGTCTAGCCCATATTATATGTTCAGTCTCTTCCCCTTAAAAGGGAAAATATTAAAAATTTATGTGACTTTCAACCCACCGAGGAAGAAGTTAATATTTTGATACTCATTTTTAAAAACTTGCTACAGAACATTAACAAAGGCCTTATTGGCAATCAGAATTATAATGTTAAGATTCTGATTCTTGGACTTCTTAGATCATCAACAGACCATACTATCTGGGGATATCATTAAAAACTGTCTATTATTAGAATGACTCTTGAAAAAAGGAAAAGGAAGGCTGGAACTGAAACTTCAAAACTAGAAGCCAACTATAAATTGTCTGGTGGGTATTGTTTAAGAACTAAAATTACTAAAACAAACATTTGAGTCTTCTAATATAAATCTCAGTTTAAGCTTTAATTTCCCTCTGCTATAGTTTAGATGCAGTTCTCTTATCGGACATAAAGAATTTCAAATTATTCAGTGGTATTATAAAACAGTAGTAGTAAATATAACCACCAAAAGGTAAATGTACTACGTTAATTTTAGCATCATCCTAAAACTATCAATTTACTATTTTCAATCTTATAAAAACCAACCAACCACTTGGAACAAAAATAAACAGTAAAGATATTGTTTTATTATAATGTAATTCTCTCTGAGGGAGGTAGAATGAAAAATGTTTTCAGGCTAATAAAATCCTTCTATGATTTATAAGTTGATACTAAATTTCTTACTAGATATACTTGAATATAATTACACTTATATGTGAGAGAAAATACCCAGGAACCTAAACCTCACTTACTTAGGCTAAATGTACACCAGGCTGAGCTTTCCTAAAACTTAGGTAATATCTGTTTATATCTGTGTCCCTGGCAGACACAAATTTATAGGCTAAAAATTAATGACTACTAAATGAATCAGTGGAAATAGTGTCAGACTTTATTTTGGGGGGCTCCAAAATCACTGCAGATGGTGACTGCAGCCATGAAATTAAAAGACGCTTACTCCTTGGAAGAAAAGTTATGACCAACCTAGATAGCATATTCAAAAGCAGAGACGTTACTTTGCCAACAAAGGTCAGTCTAGTCAAGGCTATGGTTTTTCCAGCCGTCATGTATGGATGTGAGAATTAGACTGGGAAGAAAGCTGAACGCCGAAAAATTGATGCTTTTGAACTGTGGTATTGGAGAAGACTCTTGAGAGTCCCTTGGACTGCAAGGAGATCCAACCAGTCCATTCTGAAGGAGATCAGTCCTGGGTGTTCTTTGGAAGGACTGATGCTAAAGCTGGAACTCCAGTACTTTGGCCACCTTATGCGAAGAGCTGACTCATTGGAAAAGACCCTGATGCTGGGAGGGATTGGCGGCAGGAGGAGAAGGGGAAGACAGAGGATGAGGTGGCTGGATGGCATCACCGACTCGATGGACGTGAGTCTGAGTGAACTCCAGGAGTTGGTGATGGACAGGGAGGCCTGGCATGCTCCAGTTCATGGGGTCGCAAAGAGTCGGACATGACTGAGCGACTGAACTGAACTGAAATGAATCAGTACATCAATGGCTAAGTAGGTAAAATGATTTTCATTAATTTTTATAAAAACACAAGTTAAAGTAAAATATTCTACAGCTCTTTCTAGCATATGTGTATATATACATTTTTCCTTTTCTGCTTTCCTTATTTAGCCCTCTTCTTCAAACTCTACTCTCTATAAATTTCTGTGCATGTCTGTTCTCAGCATAGGAGAGAGGTTTCTCTTATATTCTGAAAGCAGACATTTTAATCATTCATTACGTACTAATTTTCAGCACACAATGTTCCACAGCAAGGGAATGCTTTATAAATAATAGTTTTTTCAAAGACAGATTGTCAAGTAGAGAGTAACTGACAATTAGAGTAACTGTCTAGGGTAATTCTAGAGTTGTCTCTAGAAAAACCTACAATTTTCAAGAGAAAAAAAGTGATAAGGGCAATGAAATTAGCAATACTATATACATTAAAAATGAGTTACAAATATTTCGAACACTTGAAACACACTGTTAAATACTTTTAATTTCTGAATATAGTTCTAAATTATCTCACCCGGAGGTTGCTGAGGCCAAAAATACTGCTGCCAATCCTGAAGAACATAGGTAAACCGTATAGCAATATTAACTGGAGGCAATGGAGTTAAAGGACATCCCTAAGAAGTAAATGCAAAGACAATACCATGAAATGTTAGTACCCTTGTAATATCAGACACAAATTTCAAAGTACTGAAATAGATGAATTACTACCTTTATGACATGGGGATTTTCAGGTTATAGTGTTAGATACGGCACACATAAACCATCCATAAAAAAATGTACGTATGACATTCTAGCCATTAAAAAGGAAAACTAAGTCACTGAAGTTATTAGAGCCAAAGGTGCGGAGTTTAGGAAATCATTTTCATAGGGGAATTCTCACAGCCTAAAACTTCAAGAGATAAATTAATGCCAGAAAATAAATTACATTAAAATAAAGCTGCTTAACTCTTTGACATGAATCATAACAAGATCCTTCATGACCCATCTCCTAGAGTAATGGAAATAAAAACAAAAATAAACAAAAGGGACCAAATTAAACTTAACAGCTTTTGTACAATAAAGGAAAGTACAAGCAAGGTGAAAAGACAACCCTCAGAATGGGAGAAAATAATAGCAAAGGATACAACTAACAGAGGATTAATCTCCAAACTATACAAGCAGCTCATGCAGCTCAATACCAGCAAAAGAAACAATCCAGTCAAAAACTGGGCAGAATATCTAAACAGACATGTCTCCAAAGAAGACATACAGAGCGCCAACAAACACAGGAGAAGATGCTCACCATCACACACTGTTAGAGAAACGCAAATCAAAACCACAATGAGGTGTCATCTTACACCAGTCAGAACGGCCATCATCAGAAAGTCTACAAACAATAAATGCTGGAGAGGGTGTGGAGAAAAGGGAACCCTCACGCACCACTGGCAGGAATGCAAATTCATAACAGCCACTTTAGAAAACAGTATAGAGATTCCTTAAAAAACTAGGAATAAAACTACTATACGAACCAGCAATCCCATTACTGGGCATATACCCTCAGGAAACCATAACTGAAAAAGACACAGGTACCCCAATGTTCACTGCAGTACTACGTACAATAGCTAGGATATGGAGGCAACCTAGATGTCCATCAACAGATGAATGGATACAGAAGTTGTGGTACATATACACAATGGAATATTACTCAGCTATAAAAAGGAGCACATGAGTCAGTTCTAATGAGGTGGATTAATCTAGACCCTGTTATACAGAGTGAAGTCAGAAAGAGATTTTGTATGTTAACGCATATATATGAAATCTAGAAAGATGGTACTGATGATCCTATTTACAGAGCAGCAAAGGAGACAGCCATAAAGAAGAGAATTTTGGTCACAGTGGGAGAGGGAGACAGTGGGAAGACTTGAGAGAGTAGTGCTGAAACATATAAATGACCCAATGTACAATAGATAACCAGTGGGAATTTGCTATATGATGCAGGAAACCCAAAGCCAGTGCTCTGTGACAGTCTAGAGGGGTAGGATGGGGAGGGAGGTGGGAGGAAGGTTTAAGAGGGAGGGGACATGTGTATGCCTGTGGCTGATTCATGTTGATGTATGGCTGAAACCATCACTATATAGTAATTATCCTCCAATTAAAAATAAAATTTTTAAAAAAAGAAATAAACTTTTAAAAAAAAAGCTGTTTAAACTACTACCAGGAAGAGATATTACATTTATTAAGTAAAACACTATTTCAAAATATCTTACACAATTTTAATTACACAAATATAATTTCTTACTAGTCTCTTCAGCCATGTTGAATGTAAAAGAAAAAATGTGAATCATTTTTTAAATAAAGAAAAACTGCTATAAAATGTAAAACTGGGTTTAAGATGTCTTTTTCCCTTTAAAATAAAAATAAACTCAAAGCCAGTCTTGAATATTTTACTAAAATGTTAAGACTGTGACAAATGGTCACTCATGCAAAATAGTTTATATTAATGAATCAGAAAATTAAGATCTATCTTTATACTCATTAATAATAATAAAAATTAATAATATCCAAACATCTCATGATCTCAGCTTCCCTTAATAATGGTTAAGCTATATTAATGTGGAATAGGAATTAAATATGTATAGGCATGACCTAGTGAGCTTGTGAAAATGTAGATTCAACAATATCCTGCATATCTACCCAGTTTCCAGGTGTTTCTAATACTGCTAGTCAGAAGAAATAACACAGACTCTTTAGCTCAGCATCAGTAGCTATAAATGTCATTACTAACTTTAACTGAACACAAACTCAATCTCAAGACAGCTGCCAAAAAAAAGAGAGCTAATTCAGTTTTGGGCTGCTGTGCCCTATAGAAGCAAGGTAAGATTCTAGCTGGTCAGAAATAATTACTTTTTACTTAGGTTTAGGTACCAAATGAGCATTCACCAGTAATTCTAGACCAGTAATGATCTAGAAACCATAATGAGGTCACTTTGACACATAACCTCTGCTCCAGTCACATAGCAATGTTGGCAAATACAGAAAGAGATGACGAAAAAGAAACAGCCAGGAACATGACTTAATTATCTTCACGGGCCCTAGAAAAGGTATAGAAAAGGTACAGAAAACTAAAAGTATTAAGTGGGACCCAAGACACATGTTTGCTAAGTTCCAGATGACAGCCAGGATTATGGACTGCATTAAATGGATCCAAAAGTACTCAGCCCAGACTGAGGGTACTACAAGACTCTCTGCTTAAGGCAGACATATGGACAGAGTACTCTAGCTTGGGGCAGTGGCTGTGCTGGAAGGTATCAGGCTAGAAAAAATTTTGTGATCCTATGATCCAAGCATCCAGGCTTCCCGGTGGCTCAGGGGTTAAAGCGTCTGCCTGCAATGTGGAAGACCTCAGTTCGATCCCTGGGTCGGGAAGATCCCTTGGAGAAGGAAATGACAACCCACTCCAGTATTCCAGCCCTGAAGAATCCCATGGACGGAGGAAGCTGGTGGGCTACAGTCCACAGGGTCGCAAAGAGTTGGACACGATTAAGCGACTTCACTCACTCACTCACTCATGATCAAAGCAAGCAATTCAATGATTCCAAGACTCCATGTGCAATACCGCAGTATCAACACTGAGCAAGAGGCTTCAAACACCATTTTAAGACAGGCTTCTGAAATAGTCTACAGATAAGAAGCAATCACAAAATTATAAAACCACTAGAGAAGATAGGAAAGTTTAAAACTATAAAAAGATGACATTAAAAATGAGCCTGCAAACAAAATTTCCCCAGAACATGAAGAAATAAATAGTTCTAAGAAAGATAAATATCCAAATCAGAATATAAAACCATGAAACATAAAGAACATCTGATAGAATGAAGAATATCTAAATTGAAAAAGCAAACGCTATGGTATGAGAGCGCTTTCAAACATTTAAAAGATTGTGGCAAAAGAGGATTTAAATTTAAACTTTATGTGACTCCAAGGACAACCACCCTCTGCTGCCACTCTGTCAAGGAAGCCTTTTCAAAATATTAGATTCATGTGAAAATGAAATAAATTGTCACTGTGGGGCTAAAGTGCCTTGGAACACATCCAGTAGATTCAAAGGGTAATATTTATAAAGACAGATTTATAAAGACAGTATAAAAGAGTTGCATATTAAGTAGTTTTATGTAATACCAATAAAGTACCCAAAACAGGTCTCAATTATTTTAAGTTCAACTCTTACCAAATCAACTTTTGTATTTAGACCAGTGAGGTTTGTAAAAGTTCTGAAAGATGATGTAATAAACTGATTAGGAACCCTTTTTTTTTTAACAGTCATATTCTAAATCAGGCTTCACAAATCAGCGTGGTCCCTAGGTTCAGGAAGAAGCTGAGTTACGTAGAGGAGTAAAAGATCCATGAAAATAACTTTCACTAATGTTTTTAAAAAGAGGAATAAAACATTAATATTTGCATCTGACTAGAATTTTTATCTAAAATAATTAAACATAATTGAAGATCTGGTGAGAACAAAGGAACGGGGTAGAAATAACACATATTTGTCTTTTTCAAAAATTTCTCAAAGCAACACATGAAGAATTAAGTAGTGTTTAAGACAGCATTCAAGGCCCAGAAAGGTTTTGGGGGAAAAGTTGCATATAGACAGGGAACTTTCTAAAAGACATACTTCTATCATTTGTTTAATGGAGATAATCACAAGAAACAGCTAACAATAGGTATTTTGAGGAAAGGGACTAAGGATATAAAGAAGTTTTTACCTCTTTAATTTCTTAACCTGGTACATGTACTTTTTAAAAATATCAAATAGATTCATCTTTGTAGTGATAATCCTAGCACCATGCTATTTACAGCCTCAACACTGAAAACACACGTTTAAGATGTTCTAATCCTAAATATCTTTCTACAAATAATATACGTTTAAAAAAAGAAATTTCAGCATTTTCTTATTTTTTTAATTTTCAAAATTTGTAAACCTTCAGAAAGGTTGCAAAGCTAGCATAATGAATACCCACATGATCTTTTTGACTGAAACTTCTGAAAGTAAATTGCAAGCATCATGGCAACTCACCTCTAAATACTTCATTCAGCATATGATTCCTATGAACAAGGATATTATCCTATACAACCATAACATAATTATCACATTCAAGAATTTTAACACTGATATTATTTTCTAATATACCATCCATATTAAAACTGTCCCACTGTCCCAATTGTGACCTTTATGGCTATTTTGCTGTGATCAAGGATCACACACTGCCTTTAGTCGTTACATCACTTTAGTCTCTTACAAGCTAAATAGCTCCCAGCCTTTGTATGTCTATCATGAAACTGCTATTTTTAAAGAGTCTAGGACAGCTACTTTGTAAAAGAGTAGCACAGGCAAGTCCTCCATATCTCTGTTATAGTGTTTTTAGAGAAAAATAAAGATGTACTGAGCACATTCAAGTTAGCCCTACTGCCCTCAGCCATAGCATTATAAGCCAGATTAATTTTAAATATCAAATAGACCCTTGGGGGGAAAAAATAGCAATTCAGAACCCAAAGAGTTCACATCTCAGTTGCTCAGAGTCCCCAACAAGCAGCTACATAAAGGCCCACTCACATAGGGGAGGGCTGGCAATATTACTGTTAGAGAAAAAGGAATATAAAGAGTTAACACAGTATCTAAATGTTAATCAACCGAACAACCAAAACTAGTGTACAAACTAGTTTTTAGTTTGTACACTGAAAACTAACTGGATATTTGTTTCTTTAGATACACACAGTAATTTTTATAATCAATTACATCTTTCTCCTAAGTAATTATATTATCAATATTAGAGAGAAATATTTCTATGAAATCAATAAAATCACTAAATTACTACTTTTATCTGGATCCCAGGTAAGACAAAGTATCAATGCCAACTCACAATCTTTGATTTGAAGATATCCAGCAGACCTGATAAATGAGTATACTGATTTGGCACTTTTCGAAGATGAACCATTTCAAAATCAGTTCGGACACCAGGACCCTGACATTCACCCACATACATTCTTCGCCATTTGTGATGAATTTGCACAAAGAGTGGCACCTGGCTGTAGGATATAATTAACAAGAATAGACTTTAAGTTCATTAAACATTGAATAGCTTCTAAATCTCGCTTTACAGTATAACATTATTTTAATCTCAAATATCTAAAGAAATAAACAAGGAATATTCCACAGACATATTTATAACAAAGGCATTATTAGTTTCTTTTCTCCTTACACTAATAAACTGAAGAAATTATCATCAAGTGGCACTGTACAGTCAGAAAATTATTTTTAAATGGCTTAAAAATCATTTTAAAAAAGCAGAATAAAAATTTTCTTGAAATAAAAGTGATCCTACCTACTAGGATTTTCAAGGTCATATTAAACTTGATTCACAGGTATTAAACAATACAAATTAAACCTACATTAGTGGTGAATTATATTTTACTTAATCATTTGAAGATACAGTTGTTCCTCCTTATTCAAAGATTTCCATATCTGCAAATTAGCCTACTCACTAAAATCTATCTTAACTTCAAAAATCAATACTTGTAGCACTTTCAGTCATTCGAAAACATCTGCAGAGAAACAAAAACTTCAAGTTACCTGAATGCACAGTCCTAGGTGAGGCTGAACAAGGTGATGTTCTGTTATCAAGTTTTTAGATTTTTTTTTGTATTGTTAAAATTATTTTTAATTGGAGGATAATTGCTTTACAGTGTTGTGTTGGTTTCTGCTATACGTCAACATGAATCAGCCATAGGTATACATATGTCCCTTCCCTCCCATCTCCCACCTCATCCCACCCCTCTAGGTTGTTACAGTGCCCTGGGTTGAGCTCCCTGAGTCACACAAATTCCCACTGGCTCTCTATTTCACACATGGTATATGCTTCAGTTCCCACTGGCTCTCTATTTCACATATGGTATATGCTCCAGTGCTACTCTCTCAATCGTCCCACCTTCTCTCTCATTGTGTCTGTACGTCTGTTCTCTATGTCTGCATCCCCATTGCTGCCCTACAAATAGGTTCACCAGTTCCATCTTTCTAGATGCCACATATATGTTAATGTACAATACTTATTTGTTCTTCTCTTTCTGACTTACTTCACTCTGTAGAACAGGCTCTAGGTTCATCCACCTCACTAGAACTGACTCAAATTCATTCCTTTTCATGGCTGAGTAATATTCCACTGTGTTTAGGTGCTACAGCTTCTTTATTCATTCATCTCTTGATGGATATCTAGGTTGCTTCCATGTTCTGATTTTGCATCAAAATTTAAATAAACATTTGGAAGCAAAATATAAAAACAGTACAATTTATTCATTTTAAATATTCATGGAATATTTCAGTAAGTTTCCCTTTAGATATGTTTTCCCTAAAGAATTTGTTGTGTTCAGTTCAGTTGAGTCATTCAGTCATGTCTGACTCTTTGCGACCCCATGAATTGCAGCATGCCAGGCCTCCCTGTCCATCACCAACTCCCGGAGTTCACTCAGACTCACAACCATCAAGTCAGTGATGCCGTCCAGCCATCTCATCCTCTGTCGTCCCCTTCTCCTCCTGCCCCCAATCCCTACCAGCATCAGTCGTTTCCAATGAGTCAACTCTTTGCATGAGGTGGCCAAAGTACTGGAGTTTCAGCTTCAGCATCAGTCTTTCCAAAGAAATCCCAGGGCTGATCTCCTTTAGGATGGACTGGTTGGATCTCCTTGCAGTCCAAGGGACTCTCAAGAGTCTTCTCCAACACCACAGTTCAAAAGCATCAAGTCTTCGGTGCTCAGCTTTCTTCACAGTCCAACTCTCACATCCATTCATGACCACTGGAAAAACTATAGCCTTGACTAGATGGACCTTTGTTGGCAAAGTAATGTCTCTGCTTTTGAATATGCTATCTAGGTTGGTCATGACTTTTCTTCCAAGGAGTATGCGTCTTTTAATTTCATGGCTGCAGTCACCATCTGTGGTGATTTTGGAGCCCAAAAAAATAAAGTCTGACACTGTTTCCACTGTTTCCCCATCTATTTCCCATGAAGTGATGGGACCGGATGCCATGATCTTCTTTTTCTGAATGTTGAGCTTTAAGCCAACTTTTTCATTCTCCTCTTTCACTTTCATCAAGAGGCTTTTTAATTTCCTCTTCACTTTCTTCCATAAGTGTGGTGTCATCTGCATATCTGAGGTTATTGATATTTCTCGTGGCAATCTTGATTCCAGCTTGTGCTTCTTCCAGCCAAGCGTTTCTCATGATGTACTCTGCGTATAAGTTAAATAAGCAGGGTGATAATATACAGCCTTGACGTACTCCTTTTCCTATTTGGAACCAGTCTGTTGTTCCATGTCCAGTTCTAACTGTTGCTTCCTGACCTGCATATAGGTTTCTCAAGAGGTAGGTCAGGTGGTCTGGTATTCCCATCTCTTTCAGAATTTTCCCCAGTTTATTTTGATCCACACAGTCAAAGGCTTTGGCATAGTCAATAGCAGAAATAGATGTTTTTCTGGTACTCTCCTGCTTTTTCGATGATCCAACGGATGTTGGCAATTTGATCTCTGGAAGTTCACGGTTCACGTACTGCTGGCGTGAAGCCTGGCTTGGAGAATTTTGAGCATTACTTTACTAGCGTGTGAGATGAGTGCAATTGTGTGGTAGTTTGAGCATTCTTTGGCATTGCCTTCTTTGGGATTGGAATGAAAACTCACCTTGGTCCTTACATATAATATTCCAGTATAATAATGTACAAATACTAATCCTATATTAATCAAAAACCTAACATTTAGTGAGCAGTTTCCTTCATAGATTTTAATTTAAAATAGTCTAGGTGTTTTGAAATGTCCACCTACCAGCCAGTATTTCCCAAAGCAATAGACACAGAGCTCAGAAGAAGATTGCACTTAGATTCACTGAGGACAGCATCATTGTTTGCAGCAGGTGCTATTACCACAAACTCTCGGAGTCCATACCTTAAAAAAGAAAAAAGAATCACTGCCATTAAATAGGCAAAAATGTCAGAACACAAAAATCTATTATTTGGGAAACATGAAACATATTTCCCTTAAAAGAAAGTTAGGTTTGAACCACAGGTCTTCATTTCTTTCCTTCTTAAATGGCAACTGAACCTATAACAACCTGAATTTCCTTCATTTGGCACAAATTCACATCATTTATCTACTATTTTCTCTCCATTCTTTACAAATTAGCAGCAGTTTGCTGAAATTACAAAGAAAAAAAATTAAATAATCAGTTTTGTCTTAAAAGTTAGGTTACAAAAATAAAACATGAAAGCCAGCACTGACTTCTTGTATTAATTAGCTGATAACATTAAATCCACTAATGTGGAGAGTTAACATTTAATAGATTCCCTAAATGTCAGAAAAATAACTATCAGTCATATTTGTGCTGTCTAAGAAAGAACATAATTTACTCTCGTTTAGTTGCTAAGTCGTATCTGACTTTTTTTTTTTTGTGACCCCATGGACTGTAGCCTGCTGGCTCCTCTGTCCATGGTATTTCCCAGGTAAGAATACTGGAGTGGACTGCCATTTAATTCTCCAGGTTTACTCTAGTATCATAATTAAAGAATTATTATATTCTTTCATTCAATAACACATATTAGATAGGAATTACAAAATTATCAGAAAATGGCTTACTCTTGGTATCTTACAATAATGGAAACTTCTCATTTAGTTGACAAGTCCATTAAAAACCACAAATCGGCAGCCAAAATTTACAAAAACATTTAAGGTCAAACTGGTAATCTTGCCTCCTGAAAATTCCTGTCCTATTCACTCCCTGTTGTGCTTTTATTTAACAATATTTTTAATATAAATTTATAAAAGGCATTACTCATTTGCCTATTTTAACTCTACAGAAACAGTTATGAATACTTTTCTACAAACAGTCTCAAGAAATTCCCCAAAAGAGCAGCAAAAACGATTTAAATTTTTTTAAATCCAATCATAGTCTGTTTACTGTTTAGATAACAAAAGTTTATTTCATCTTCTCACCTCTTCTCCACCCTCCTACCCCTGAAATCAAAATCAGTTATGTAGAAGTAGCATCAAATACTGAAAAGAACCCAGAGCTGTGAATTTTAGGCTCTAAATCTATTTACATACAGTTTTTTTCTTTCTTTTCTTAATATCCTTGGAAGAAATAAAACAAAAGCACTTATTTGCCTCGGTATCCCCAGGAACTAGAGTGAAGCCGCTGTCAATAGTTCTTGGTCATTCTTCCAAAACCGTTCCATCTGTCCATTGACCCATCTTATCCTCAAAAAAGATTAGATTAATATACTTCCTGTACCTTCTTTTGAAAGGCTCATCTCCCCTACTGGTCAGTACTTTGTTTCCCGTTTTATGCTACTGCAACAATACTGCAACAATTTCTACAGGGTATAACTGTGGGACAAATTCTTAGAAGTTGCTGGTTAAAAGAACATCTTGAACATCTTTAACATTGATAGCTGTTGCCAAACTACCTCCTCCCCCTCCATACACATAAAATTGTGCCAGTGTATACTCCTGTTCACAAGAAATAAACCAAAGTGAACTGCTTCCTATTCATCTGCAATAAAAGTCAATCCTCAGTGTATTTGTTTCCACTACCTGGAATGTTTTCCCTACTCAACAGTCATCACGGAACATCAATAGATTCTTTTTTTTTTTTGAAGATTTATTTCAAACACCACCCCATTACCTCTGTTAAGTATGCTCTCTTCTTTTATTTCAAATGTATTTTCCCTATTGCTATTATCTTTAAAAGATCAATGCATACATATGGTCAACAGCTACATGAAAAGATGCTAAACATCGCTCAGTCGTGTCAGACTCTTAGCAACCCCATGGACTGCAGCCTACCAGGCTCTTCTGTCCATGGGATTTTCTAGGCAAGAGTACTGGAGTGGGTTGCCATTTCCTTCTCCATGGAACTTCACGACCCAGGGGTCGAACCCAGGTCTCCCACACTGTAGACAGATGCTTTACCGTCTGAGCCACCAGGGAAGTCCTCACTAAATCATTAGGGAAATACAAATCAAAACAACAATGACATATAACCTTATATCTTTTAGAGTGATTATCATCAAAAAGAAAAGAAAAACTATTGGCAAGAATGCAGAAAAAAAAAGGGAACCCTCAAACACTGTTGGTGGGGATATAGCTTGGTGCAGCCAGTAGGAAAAACAGTATGAAAGTGTCTTCAAAAAAATTTTAAATGGAACTACCTTATGACCCAGTAATTCTATTTCTGGGTATTTATCCAAAGAAAATGAAAACACTAATTCAAAAAGTTGTGTGCCCCCATGAACACTGTAGCACCACTTACAAAAGCCAAGATATGGAAACAACTTAAGTATCCATTAATGGGTGAATGAATGAAGAAAATGTGGTGTATGTATATGCAGGACAGAGGAGCCTGGTGGGCTACAGTCCACAGGGTCACACAGAGTCAGACACAACTGAAGCGACTAAGCACGCACACAGACACACAACAGATTATTATTCTGTCATAGAAAAACTGAAACCTTACCACGTGCAACAACATGCACGGACGTGAGGACATTATGCTAAGTGAAACAAGTCAGACAGAGAAAGACGAAATAACATAGGATCTCACTTACATATGGAATAAAAACGAACAAACAAACAAAAACGCACCAAGCTCCTAGATACAGACAACAGATTGGTGGCTGCCAGAGGTGGTGTGTGAGACGTGGTGGAAATGGTGGAGAGACCAAAAGATATAAATCTCCAGTTATAAAGGAAGTAAATTATGGGGATGTAATGTACAGCATGGTGACTATAGTTAATAATACTGTACTGTGCATCTGAAAGTTGCTAAGAGAATAAATCTTAAAAATCTTAAAAGTTCTCATAACAAAAGAAAATTCTGTTAACTATGTATGTGGATGAATATTAACAGGACTTATGAACCTACCTACCATACCCTCTGCTCACAAAAGGGTTCATAAATTTACATTTGGAAATAAATGTCTGCTAAAATTAATGTCTATCATTTCTGACTATTTTTTAAAATAAACAGCAATTAATCAAGGGACTAAATTTCTAAATTCGCCATTAGAAGGTGTTTAAAGGATACGTATAAAAGGAGGCAGAGAGAAGCAGCCAATAAGTCACATCATTAAGATTCCCTCATAGCTCAGTTGGTAAAGATTCTCCCTGTAATGCAGGAGACACAGGTTCAGTTCCTGGATGGGAAAGATCCCCTGGAGAAGGAAATGGCAACCCACTCCAGTATTCCTGCCTGGAGAATCCCATGAACAGAGGAGCCTGGCAGGCTATAGTCTATGGGGTCACAAGAGTCAGACACGACTAAACCACCACCTTGCCTGAACTATAAAACTTGATCATGAAACTGTAAGCAAGTGCCTGTGTCCCTGTCTTTTGAAGAAAGAGGCTTTTATTTTCATCTTCCAGACCTCCTCCTGGGTCTCTAAAGGCTGGTTCGAGCGTTAATTATCAGGATATGTGAACATGTAGAAACCAAAAGATGTTGGGTTGGGAAACATAACAATTCAGATTATAAATCAACCACATAGTACAGTCACCAAACTCCCAGTTCCTTGAAAAATATAAAGGTCTGACACACATTCCTAAGTTGTTTTTACAGAAACCAGACCCACCAGATGAAAACTGCTGACTACAAGCACAAAGCCCCCAAACTGATTGGAGCCAGAAAATTGATGATGTGCAAAACTTTACCTTGATGCCAACCAACCCAAGAGCTGAGCACAAGCTGATCATGGACCATGCAGCCCCCTCCCTCACAATGCCCTTGAAAACCCTTCCCTGAAAGCTATCACGAAGCTGGGTCTTTTGATCATGAGTTTCCCATTCTCCGTGTTTGGTGACCTGCAATAACACTGTACTTTCCTTCACCACAACTCGGTATCAGTAAATTGACTTTGCTGTGCAGACCCACATCCAGATTCATTAACATCATACTTTTAAGACTAGTTTTACAAAATACTTTTTAAAAAGCTAGATAGGGTTAATGCTAACCTGGCAGATGTTTGATATAAAAACTGAAATTAGGAAATAACAAAACAGAAATAGATTGATAAACTTGAACCATCAAAACTCAGCATTTGACATAAATGTTCTATTTTTTTAAGTTTGATTAATCATATATTAGGTTTTTCTCATTCTGACAATCTTTATTCATTGTCTATGTATAGTATAAATATTTTGCATTATACTTCAAATTTGGGGGGTCTGCTTTATTAACTTTCAGTTCAGTTCAGTCACTCAGTTGTGTCCAATTCTTTGAGACCCCATGAACTGCAGCACACCGGCTTCCCTGTCCATCACCAACTGCCAGAGTCTACCCAAATCCATGTCCATTGAGTCGCTGATGCCATCCAACCATCTCATCCTCTGTTGTCCCCTTCTCCTCCTACCCTCAATCTTTCCCAGCATCAGGGTCTTTAGTTCAACTTAAAACAGGAAATACTTATAGCTGAAAACTTATGTGTATGTTATTCTTCAGTTGCTAAGAAGCTTCATGATTAATTTGTATCCCTGAAAGTAAGAATTTTTAAGAACTATAATTTCAAAATTCTATTTAAAAAATATGAGATTATGAAATCTTGTTAAGATGCCTAGTTCACATTAGACTCCAAATTCATAGACACTATCTCATCTTTTGCCATTCTCAACCCTCAGCTTACCCCAAGGCTTCCCAAGCTATTTGCAGGCTTCAAGTTCAGTTAGGCATCATCACCTCTACTAACGCTCTTCTTCTGCCTTGAATATCTTTTTACTTAAACTCACCTGGCTTATTCTCACTTGCCTACAGGGTTCAGGTGAGGTATCACCTCTCCTGGAAACATTTCCCTGACTTGATCTATCTGGAAAGGCAGTATCTCCTATGAGTTTGCCTCAAGCTCTGTGCTGCCCCCCATGAAAGCACTTAGCAGTGCTGCCATCTGTTCCCTTATCTCTAAACCCCCTTCTAATCCAAAAGCTATCTGAGACAAAGACCACAGTTTATCCTTGATAGCCCAGTATCTGACTCACAGTAAATGTTTTAAAAGAACGTTTGTTAAATAAAAGGAAACACATAGTTTTAATATGTCTAATTTTCAAATAATTTTTGGTTGTTACCCTTCTAATCTTAAGAAAAATCAAATGAAAAAATACAGCAGTGATACAGCAAATTGATATGATGTAGGTCCCCTTCCACCCCAAAACACCTGGTAAGATATGATAATGTTTTTGAAATACATAGCTGAACTTGAGATTAAAAAAAGGAGATTCCTGAGTCACAAAAACAAAGAGGGAACTTAAAGCCAGAAATAAGCATGTAAAGTGACTGAAGAAAACCAGGGGATTATCAACTCTGGGTAACAGCTAGTGACTAGGGATCAGGATCTTACAGAATAAACCATTTAGATGCTAAAAGCCTATTAGTATGACTTACAGGGCAAAATGACTATGCTTTGATAGACTACAGAGACTGAGAGTGACAGAAGAAAAGTCTGTTTATGTCTGAGACTACCACATATTTAGCTTAGCGATGGCAATGTGAATCATACCACTCTGAGATGATAAGGTATAAACCAACCCAGCAGAAGTGGTCTTTGGTATGTATACAGCTTAGGCTATGTCCAAGAATGCCCTAGTCTCACAAATATGAGTCTAGGTTTGGAAACTATGCTTCTGCAAGTGTGATGTCATTCAGATATTAGCATCCCCTGCTTATGAGGCACTGAGAGTAAAAAGCCACATATTTTTTCTGATGTTGTTGCCAATCTCTCTACCAGGTAACCTAAGAGCACATCAATTTCCTTCTGTATCCTTTGTATTTAATCAAGTATTGTCTGTGTACGGGCTTTCCATCAATCCAAATCAGTACAGAGGTTGTAACATTTTGAAAGGCCCCTCAGGGATATGGGCATACATGAGGCAAGGAAGTGGACTGAAGACTTCTGCTTAATGCCTGGACCTTAGAAGGGACTGCCACCTCAGTAAAACTCCTCCAGGCCCAGGTGGTTTCCATGACAAATTCTACCAAACATTTAAAGAAAGCAACATCAATTTTACACAATTTCTTTCAAAAAACAGAAGAGAACAAAATACTTCCCAACTGATGTTATGAGGCCAGCGTTTCTCTGATATCAAAACCAAAATGTAAGAGAACTGTAGGCCAATATTTCTCATTAACACAGACACCAAAATCCTCAACAGGGGCTTACCTGGTGGTTCAGATGGTAAAGAATCTGCTCGCAATGCAGGAGACCCAGATTCACTCCCTAGGTTGGAGAGATCCCCTGCAGTGAGAAATGGCAATCCACTCCTGTATTCTTACCTGGAGAATTCCATGCACAGAGGAGCCTAGCAGGCTACAGTCCACAGGGGTCGCAAAGAGTTGGACATGACTGAGTTTGACTACTACTACTACTACTAAAATCCTTAACAAAATATTAGCATATTAAATCCAGCTACAGAAGTAAAAATTATGGAAATCAATGCAAGTTAAACCACAAAGTAGTAGAAGTAGAGTTCATCCTGGCGGTGCGGAGCTAATTAGCTATCTAAAAATCAATCCATGTAATCGCCATATTAAAAAACTAAAGCAACAAAAGATCATATCAATTTAAGTAGAAAACACATTTCACAAAATTCAATATCCATTCATATAAAAGCTCCCAGCAAACTAGAACAGAACTTTCCCAACCTAGTGAAGCATATCAATTAAGAAACTATACCTGATATCAAATTTCATGGTAAAAGACTAAACAAGATTAGGATCAAGACAAAGCTGTCCACTCTCACCAATCATATTCAGCATTTTACTGGAGCTTTAGCCAGTTTAAAAAGGCGAGGGAAAAAACAGAACCAGATATTGGGAAAGAAGAAGTAAAACTATGCCTATTCATATGACTATTTACAAAGAAAATTAAAAAAACACCACAAAACTCTTCCTAGAGCTAATAACTGAATTTTTAGTATGGTCACAGGATACAACCTCAAGGCACAAAAATTAGTCACATTCCTACATACTAGGAACAAAGCGTTGGATATGAAAAAATTTTAAACAATACCATTACAATAGCTCATTTAAACAAGCAATAATTAGATATACACCTAATAAAAAATATACAGAATCTATATGCTGAAATCGAAGAAGACCTAAATAACTGGAAACCAATTGTGACCATAAAGTGGAAGACCCAGCATATAAACATATCAATTCTCCACCAAAATAATCTACAGACTCTAGGCAATTCCAATCAAAATCCCAACGAGACTTTTTGTAGATATATACCAATCCTAAAATGTAAACAGAAAAGCAAAGGCGCTAGAATAGCGAAAACAAATTTGAAAAAAATTTTTGAAAAGGAAAGGGATTATCTAATGTAAACACTTATAAAACCAAGAGCATGCAGAAACAAACCCACACAAATGCGGCCAGTGATCTTTGATAAAGTTGTATAAGTAAGTCTATGAAGAAAGGAAACTCTTCAACAAATGCTGTTGGGACAACTAAACATCCACAAGCAAGAAAAGAATATTATACAAAAATCAACTTAAAATGGATAAAAGCTCTAAATAGAAAATGTAAAACTTTTAGAATAAAACAAAGAATTGGCCATGTAATCAAAGTTAATGTCACTAGTGACTAAATCATGATGATAATATGACCTTCTGATATACAATAAAGAGGTACTTCACCTTAATGATCTTTCCAAAGTCATAACCCAAATGTAACCATAAAATTCTTTTTACTTCAAAAAATATTTTAATGGATACATGTTAAAATTGAGCTCCTTTGCTGTTTTCCTCAAACTACCACAATATTGTTAATTGGCTATACCCCAATATGGAAAAGGCAATGGCACCCCACTCCAGTACTCTTGCCTGGAAAATCCCATAGATGGAGGAGCCTGGTAGGCTGCAGTCCATGGGGTCGCTAAGAGTCGGACACGACTGAGCGACTTCCCTTTCACGTTTCACTTTCATGCACTGGAGAAGGAAATGGCAACCCATTCCAGTGTTCTTGCCTGGAGAATCCCAGGTAAGGCGGAGCCTGGTGGGCTGCCGTCTATGGCGTCACACAGAGTCAGACACGACTGAAGTGACTTAGCAGCAATACAAAATAAAAAGTTTAGAAAAAAAAATTTTTTTTTAATTTTTAAATCTCTCAAACTGAATGAAATTCTACAAAATTCCTGACTAGTAACCCTCAAAGCTCCAAGTGATCAAAAATGAGGAAAAACTGAGAAACTGTCACAGGAATGTAGACTGAACAATCTAAGGTGATATGATAACTAAATGCAATGCAGTATCCCAGACTAGATCTTTGAATAGAAAATGGATGTTAGTGGAAAAACTAGTTAAATAAAATTTGACTAAGTACCTGGCATGCTGTAGTCCATGGAGTAGCAAAGAGTCAGACGTGACTTAGAGACTGAACAACAACAATGTACTCATGTTTTAACTAATGTACCAATGTTGGGTTTTCAGTTTTGACACACATATCCTGGTAATATAAACTAACAACAGGGAAGATTGAGAGAAGGATATCTTGGAAGAGTCTGTAACTATCTCTATAACTTTTCTATGAACCTAAAATAAACCACAATTTTTTTAAAATTTATATACATATATTTTTAATTAGGAGAAAGCTTTCTGACCTCATGCAAGTGTTCTCAGACATGGCACCAAAAGCATGATTCATAATGTAAAAAACCGATAAACCAAACTGTATCAAGTTTTAAAAACTTTATTCTAGAAAAGACACTAGGAAGAGAATGAAAAGATAAACTACTGTCTAGAGAAAATATTTGCATTTAGAATATACTAAAAAAAACTCTCAAAACACAACAATAAGAAAACAACTCAATTAAAGTGGGCAAAAGACTTGCAGACATTTCACCATAGAGTATATTCACGGCAAATAAAGACATGAAAGATATTCAAAATTAAAATTAGGATGAGATATTCTCATCTAACAACACATCTGTTAGAATAGCTAAAACTAAAAAAACTGACACAAAGTGCTATTGTGGATACAGAGCAACTGAAACTCTCATATGTTGTTAGTGGGAATGCAAAATGGTACATCACTTTGGAAATCAGTTTGGCTGTTTCATATAAAGTTAAATATACACTTAGCATGTGACTGGGCTTCCTTGTGACTTAATCACACCCTAGGTACTTACCCAAGTAATCTAAAAATATATTTTCACATAAAAGAGCTACACAAAAATATTTACAGCAGTTCTACTCATAAATGTCCAATCCAAGAAATAAATCTATTATCCCTCAACAGGGGAATGAGTAAACAAATTATGGTTTATCACTACAGTAGAATACTACTAATAGAAAGGAACAAACCATTGATATAAAATTACCTCAAATGATCTCAAAAGTATTATGCTGAGTGAAAGAAGATAGTCTCATATGGTTACTATTTGATTCCATCTCTATGAAACTCCTGAAAGGCCGAAACTTACAGTGATTAAGAACATGTTCAGTTCATTTCAGTTCAGTCGCTCAGTCATGTCCGACTTTTTGTGACCCCATGAATTGCAGCACGCCAGGCCTCCCTGTCCATCACCAATTCCCAGAGTTCACTCAGACTCACGTCCATCAAGTCCGTGATGCCATCCAGCCATCTCATCCTCTGTCGTCCCCTTCTCCTCCTGCGCCCAATCCCTCCCAGCATCAGAGTTTTCTTCCAATGAGTCAACTCTTCGCATGAGGTGGCCAAAGTACTGGAGCTTCAGCTTCAGCATCATTCCTTCCAAAGAAATTCCAGGGTTGATCTTCTTTAGAATGGACTGGTTGGATCTCCTTGCAGTCCAAGGGACTCTCAAGAGTCTTCTCCAACACCACAGTTCAAAAGCATCAATTCTTCGGTGCTCAGCCTTCTTCACAGTCCAACTCTCATATCCATACATGACCACAGGAAAAACCATAGCCTTGACTGGACGGACCTTAGTTGGCAAAGTAATGTCTCTGCTTTTGAATATGCTGTCTAGCTTGGTCATAACTTTTCTTCCAAGAAGTAAGAGTCTTTAATTTCATGGCTGCAATCACCATCTGCAGTGATTTTGGAGCCCAAAAAAATAAAGTCTGACACTGTTTCCACTGTTTACCCATCTATTTCCCATGAAGTGATGGGACTAGATGCCATGATCTTCATTTTCTGAATGTTGAGCTTTAAGCCAACTTTTTCACTCTCCTCTTTCACTTTCATCAAGAGGCTTTTGAGTTCCTCTTCACTTTCTGCCATCAGGGTGGTGTCATCTGCATATCTGAGGTTATTGATATTTCTGACATTCTTGATTCCAGCTTGTGTTTCTTCCAGTCCAGTGTTTCTCATGATGTACTCTGCATATAAGTTAAATAAGCAGGGTGACAATATACAGCCTTAACATACTCCTTTTCCTATCTGGAACCAGTCTGTTGTTCCATGTCCAGTTCTAACTGCTGCGTCCTGACCTGCATACAGATTTCTCAAGAGGCAGGTCAGGTGGTCTGGTATTCCCATCTCTTTCAGAATTTTCCACAGTTTATTGTGATCCACACAGTCAAAGGCTTTGGCATAGTCAAAAAAGCAGAAGTTGATGTTTTTCTGGAACTCTCTTGCTTTTTCCATGAACCAGCAGATGTTGGCAATTTGACCTCTGGTTCCTCTGCCTTTTCTAAAACCAGCTTGAACACCAGGAAGTTCACAGTTCATGTATTGCTGAAGCCTGGCTTGGAGAATTTTGAGCATTACTTTACTAGTGTGTGAGATGAGTGCAACTGTGCAGCAGTTTGAGCATTCTTTGGCATTGCCTTTCTTTGGGATTGGAATGAACACTGACCTTTTCCAGTCCTGTGGCCACTACTTAGTTTTCCAAATTTGCTGGCATATTGAGTGCAGCACTTTCACAGCATCATCTTTCAGGATTTGAAACAGCTCAACTGGAATTCCATCACCTCCACTAGCTTTATTCATAGTGATGCTTTCTAAAGCCCACTTGACTTCACATTCCAGGATGTCTGACTCTAGATTAGTCATCACACCATCATGATTACCTAGAACATGTTAGTGACTGCCAAATATTAGAATGGAAAAGAGGAGTTTGGGGGAGGTTACAGAACTATCCTATACTCTGTGGTACCAGCTTTAAAAACTATAGGAGACTTCCCTGGTGGTCCAGTAATTAAGAATCCACCCTGCAATGCAGGGGACATTGGTTCAATTCCTGGTTGGGGAACTAAGATCTCACATCGCACCAGGCCCACACAGTCTGGAGCCTATATACTGTAAAACGCAAAAAAGATTCCAAGTACTGCAACTAAGACTCAACACAGCCAAATAAGTAAATATTTTTAAAAACTTGTATACAAATGCACATGGAAAAGAAAAACCTGAAAGTGTTAGTCTCTCAGTTATGTTTGACTTTTTACAACTCTATGCACTGTAGCCCTTTAGGCTCCCCTGTCCATGGGATTTTCCAGGCAAGAATACTGGATTGAGTAGCCATTCCCTTCTCCAGGGGTCTTCCTGAGCCAGGGACTGAACCTGGGTTTCCTGTATTGCAGGCAGATTCTTTACCATCTGAGCCACCAAGGAATGTACATGGTACCATTATTTTCACTCTAATGGCAGAAAGCAAAGAGGAGATAAGGAGCCTCTTGTTGAGGGTAAAAAAGGAGAGTGAAAAAGCTACCTTAAAACTCAATATTCAAAAAACGAAGATCATGGCATCTGGTCCCATCACCGCATGGCAAACAGATGGGAAAAAACTGGAAATGGTGATGGATTTTGTTTCCTTGGGCTCCAAAATTACTGAAGAGTTAGTGTAGCCACGAAATTAAAAAATACTTGCTCCTTGGAAGAAAAGCTATAAAAAACCTAGACAATGTAATAAAAAGCAGAGACATCATTTGCCAACAAAGGTCTGTATAGTCAAAGCTATGGTTTTTCTAGTAGTCATGTATGGATATGAGAACTGGACCATAAAGAAGGCTGAGAGCTGAAGAACTGATGCCTTCAAATTGTGGTGCTGGAGATGACTCTTAAAGAGTCTTTTCGACTGCAAGGAGATCAAACCAGTCAATCCTAAAGAAAATCAACCCTAAAGACTGGAGTGACTGATACTGAAGCTGAAGTTCCAATACTTTGGTTACCTGATGCGAAGAGTCTACTCACTGGAAAAGACCCTGATTCTGGGTAAGACTGAAAGGGGCAAGAGAAAGGGGCAACAGAGCATGAGATGGTTAGACTGCATCACAGATTCAATGGACATGAGCTTGACCAAACTCTGGGAGATAGTGAAGGACAGGGATGTCTGGCGTGCTTCAGTCCAGCAAAGAGTTGGATACAACTTAGCAACTGAACAACATATGTGTTAAAGTTCAGTGAACATCAAAAAAAAAGTCCAACTTACTGTATGTCAATTTCTAAAATAAAATTTTATAAAAATGGGAACACCTACTAACAAGTGATTTTCATTAATACATAAACAAATCACTAACAAGTGATTCATTAATCTAACACAAAGAAAGATTTCATGAATTCACGCAATGAATATTTAACCATGGACTATGTATCAGTACACTTTTTTGAAATATTAAAAAGCTGAACAGAAATTATTATATAACAGCATTGCAATTTTGATATATATATATAAAATGTGTTATTATCTTATTAAATCCTCACAAATACTCTCAAAGGTACGTATTATTTATTATTTTGACTTCACCAACTTAGAAACCAAATCAGCGAAATTAAGTTTTGCCCAAAGTTTCTGAGGTAATAGGTACCTGAGCTAGAAATTAAATATTAAATATTAGTTTGTCTAATTCACTGCCTGGCCAAACAGTAGATCAATTAATGCTGAATGAATGAATGTAAATGCAAACTCTATGACACCATGCTGCCTTCTGATATATTTTGTCTTATAATTGTATGTATTTATATTCTAAAAGATAAGAGAATCAGGATGGGGACTTCCCTGGTGGCTCAGTGGTAAAGAATCTGCCTGCCAATGCAGGAGACAGGGGTTCAATCCCTGGTCCAGGAAGAGCCCACATGCCACGGAGCAAGTAAGCCCATGTACCACCACTACTGAGACTGTGCTCTAGAGCCAGTTAGCCACAGCTACCGAAGCCCATGTGACCTAGAGTTTGTGCTCCACAATAAGAGAAGCTATGGCAGTAAGAAGTCCACACATTGCAACTAGAGAGTAGCTTCTCCTCACAGCAACTAGAGAAATCCCGCACAGCAAAAATAAATAACAATAATAAATAATGGGACTATTTATGAAACATTATCCAGTTTACTGCCTATGCAAATAATTTTCTTTGTTTATGTGTCACATAATCTACTTGATATAATAAATCACAATGGAATGAAACACAGATTATCATTCGTCCCCTTCCTTAGAAATTCTTTAATTAAAGAACAAAAAAATCAAAAGACTGACTCAGGCCAACAGAATAAATTAAAACCAGTATACAAATTTCCTTTAACTAGGTCTTCTTTCTTGACCATATACTTATGCTTGGGCCATTTTGGTGGTAGTATGTTTTAACACTAACATCTCTAAAATAAAGAAATGCTGTGAATAAATGAAAAAAATTAAAAGAACTTCAGAGAGATTACAAGACTTTTTAAATGTGATATTCTTAAATTAACACACCACATTTATAACTAAGACACAATCGAGTTTTGATGTTATAACATAACTGAGATCAACATTTTATGTCAATTCAATTTTCAACAATATATATGAAGCTTTCTATATTTAATTGTTCTATGCTAGTCATCAGAATCATAGTTAGGTACAACCTGGACTATGACTACTGTGCAAAAAAGAGTTAACAGCCCTGTGACTGCTACCCTCAGAAAGGCCTACTTGCAAGGCTGATCTCTGGTTGGTATTTGGGTTTGGGTACTTGGATTTGGGGAGAGGTCACATCATTTATCCTAACTGATAAAGTTATTGTGCCTAAATTGTACAAACAACATGGTTTAAACAGCAGGTTTACCTGCTTTCCTTCTAGGAGTCTGAAATTTTCTTATGTCACAGTCAGAAGGTACCTACGCGACATGTCACTAGTTAAAAACCGAGGGAGCTGAGCTTCTAACAAACAGGTTTCTCTGGTAGACAACATTTCATATGTATTGTCACAACTTGTTGCTAAGGGAATTCAGTATGCCCTGTGTGACTCCATTAGGAAAAGACGCTTAAACACTTGCACTTCCTCCAAACTCTGCCTCAGGCACTTTTCCCCTGTGCTGATTTTGCTTCGCATCTGTCACTGTAAGAAATCCTAGCAGTAAGAGCAACTATCAATACATGCTGAGTCCTGTGTGAATTCCCAGCAAATCATCTATCTTGTGGGCAGTCTGGGGGCCTCCCTGACATACATTCTAAAAGTTATTTGTGTAAAATGTATACTTACCATCTTACCAGGCAATGTGCTCTGGGAGGAAAGTCATTATTCATACACAGCAAATCTTGCATAGATTGTGGAATAACATCTACAGAAACATTTGATAATGAACAAGTAAGTACATTCACTCTAAGGCAGAATTTCATCATATAATTAAAAGATATCATTCTATAACACGTCTTGCTAGTCCATGTAGTTTTGCCATTGCTTAAGGATTTACATCTAGGGCTAAACTTAAACTTTGGAAGGACACTGATCTCTCTCTCTCTCTCACTCTCTCTTTTCTTAAAAAATAACAAACAAGCAAGCCAGTCTATTTTATTTCTATATATATATATATATATATATATATATATATATATAAAATTCCCATGTTTATAGTATTTTCCATTCTTCTAAATCATGACTCAAATAATTCTTCATTCCTTACTAGAAAGCCTTGGGTTTTTTTGTTGTTGTTCTTGGCATGCCCTTGTCTTCACTTTTCTTCAAAATTTATAAAGTCTGTCAATTCTATATCACCTCCCATAGCTAGCCTTCGTTCATCTCTGGCCATCTTAAATATTCTTGTAAAACCACTAAGCTTTTTCTCCTTTATAGCCCATATATCTGGAAGTACTTGCATTACAATCCATAATAAGATACTAACATCAATGATCATTATTTATACTTGAAAATACACAATAAGTTCAAAGCATAAAAAAATGTTCATAAAAATACTTCCTTTTGCTATACAGCTATACTAGCTTAGCAAATTTATATTTTGTTAATCTGTAAAAGGAATAAATAGAATACTAATAACTTGATGCTCTACTTAACTAAAGCAATAAGCAACTCAAATATATCAGTACTCAAATCTTCTGACCTCTGATAATATAGTTTTAAATGTGTATCTCCAAATTAACTGAGCTGATGATTTGCTTCTAACTTCTACCATTAGTTACAGCTTCGATCACAACCAAATTAAAACTGCCAAATACATACACATATGCAGCAATAATGCCTTACCAATCTTAAATTCATTCATCATCTCTCATCATTCCAGTCTCCTTTGTCTATCTCAGAAACACTGATTCTAAGCCTCCTCATTACAATAGCTTTTCCTTGATGTATGTTTTCTCTACAAATTAACAACACCCAAGATTTCTGTACCTTGAACAGATTCCGTCATTAATCAGCAGAATGCTGGACCCAGAAATCTCTAGGCTATTACTAAGGTCCACCAGCTACGTGTATTTCCCTCTTCCCCTTATTCCTAAAGTATACATACTCATATTCTGGTTTATTTTATTTTGTTGTATAATTGTCTTATACATGGTCAAATTATCTATCCTAGTTTATGAATCTAAATGCAGATGATATCTAATTGTTTTGTGAAAATAATATATACAACAGAAAAGGTAATATAATTTTATTCCTATGTAAGAAAAGGTACAAAATATTTCAGGCTTACACTTAGAAATGATAATCTGTTTTGACCATCAAAACTTGAACACTCATTGTGCATACTTATTTTCTGAGTGAAGAAAAAAGAGTATTTGACCAGATTCAAATTTCACACTTTTTAATACCTTGTTCACTCACTATTTTATACTAGCAGATCTCAGAAGAAAGATTTTGGATAATGTGACCTACTAACAACTATAAGCACCATCTAACATTGGGCCAGGTCCTGAAACAGGTACTTTATTTCAATAGGAAATGCAAAATTTAATAAAATTAAAATATTAACTCAGAATTAGAAATTATTATATTTCAAGTTAGTAATAAATTATGAGATTATTATATTTTAAAAAGACTTTTAACATGTATTCTTCTCTTAAAATAACTGGTAATATATGTGTGACAAATTGGGAGAGTATGACTGACATATATTCACTATCATGTGTAAAATAGCTAGTGGGAACCTGCTATATAGCACAGGGAGCTCAGCTCCATGCTGTGATGGTCTAGGGGGTGGGATGGCGGTGGGGAGGAGGTTCAAGAGGGAAGGGATATATGTATACATGTAGTTGATTCACTTTGTTGTATGGCATAAACTAACAGAATACTGTAAAGCAATTATACATCAATAAAAATATAAATAAAATGATTGATAATATAAATTAAAATTACCTTTGCAATTTTGTAGGGGGAAGAAATAAAACTCTCAGAATCCTTCATTAAGCTGCAAAGGATGTTTGCTAGCTTGAATACTAATTGCAATGCTTGTACAAGAGGCTGATAATATTAGTAATGATGAGATACACACTTATGTACAGTATCTTATTAAATCTTCCCACTTACCCTCCAGGTAGTATTACTTCATTTTACAAATGAGATCAGTCAAGCTTAGAAAAGTCAAGTAACCAGTAAGTAGAAAAACCAAAATTCTAATCCACTTGATCTGCCTCCAAAGCTTGGGGCATACACAAAGCCAACACTGACTAATCAATGAACAACTTTCAAAAATTCTTCAAAGCCCAGCTTAGTTACTTAATTCTCCATAACACCTTCTCTGATCTCTCTGGATTAAAATTGATCTTTTCTCCTCTGAACTCCAGTAAAACTTTGTGCTTTGGGATAGCATTTATCACTTTTTACCTCTTACTATTGTTACTTACCTATAGACTTTATCTCCCCTACTGAAATGTACATATTCTCAATTGGACTTTGCACAGAACCTAGCACATGTTTGGTTGGTCGTGTCCAACTCTTGTGACCCCATGGACAATAGCCCACTAGGCTACTCTCTGTCCATGGGATTCTCCAGGCAAGAATACTGGAAGGGTCGCCATTTCCTTCTCCAGGGGATCTTCCCAACCCAGGAATCTAACCTGGGTCTCCTGCATTGCAGGTAGTTGATTTACCTACTATGAGGGCTATGAGGGAAGCCATAGCACATGTTAAAGTGAGTGAGTGAAGTCACTCAGTCGTGTCCGACTCTTTGCGACCCCATGGACTGTAGCCTACCAGGCTCCTCCCTCCATGGGATTCTCCAGGCAAGAGTACTGGAGTGGATTGCCATTTCCTTCTCCAGGGAATCTTCCCAACCCAGGGATCGAACCCTGGTCTCCTGCATTCCAGCCAGATGCTTTAACCTCTGAGCCACCGGCACTCTACAAATAAATGATTTAACTAATTTAAAAATGAATGATGCTGTGATAATTACTCTGCAAAGATCGTACTCTATTTCAGGTGTGGTGAAACAACTGTGCATATGTAAAACATCTCCAGAGAATACTATTTAAGTGAACTAAATTCATAATTCAAAGTTAAAATCACTCTTACAAGAGTTTAAAAATATGCAGTGAAAACTTACCTTCTAGTACTTCATCCCTTCCTTCTTTATCAGTGGATTCTTGTACAAGATAATGATGAGTGACTGAGAACTTGAAGTCTGCAAAGGAAATCTCATCTGATTTCTCTTCCCATGTCCCAGAAGTAAATATACCCTGTATTTCACAGGAAAACAAAAAAAGAAAAAACATCCACCATAACATATTCAATAGTTACCATTAGTTTTTTAACCACAGATCTTTTTTCCCTTTTTCTGCCTCTCAATCTAAAAGCTTGATCCTATGTTTATCCTCCCCAAAAGGGAAAAGGAAAAACATACAAGTGAATAAACCAAGAGGAAATTATTTATAAGTGATTTATCACAGTGGTCCTTTAAAAAGAAAATTTCCCTAGAAAATTAACTATCAAGTGACTAACAAAACTGTAATTTTTAAGTAATCAAGCAATTTTGGTAAGATGGGTCTCTATATAAAATAATGAATATATAGTAAATCCCATGCCTCTTCACATACCAAAAAAAAAAAACAAAACAAACCAAAACCCAACTCTCTCTACCAACAGCAGAATCTGAGTACCTTTTAACAGAAAATGGTTAAATTTCATAAATTTTAAAAATTAGAAAAAAATACATGACAATAAAATATTATAAAAATCTCAAATCTAATAACATCACTATGTAGTACACAGCATTGTTGGAGATCAGAAATTGCTTCAGAAAAAAGCAAATCTGTAAAATCAATTTAAGTGACATGACATCTGTAGCATTTATTTGCTTAACAGGTTCTGTGAGTTTCTTTATCGACCTCTGGCATTCAAATATTTTCATTTAAATATCAACTTGATTGGAAAACATTTTAATTAAAAGTTTCAAACAGCCCCCTTACTTACATAATATAATCATAAAAAAGAATTTTTCCCACAAAGCTTCTAGTCTCCCATTGCTGTTCTTTCCACTGGAGAAGTCTATAATCATTACAGCATAGCACCACCAAGAGGCAGATATACCAACTCAGCAACTTCCAAGTACAGAGAGCCCCAAACTCTCTGAAGATACGAAAATGTGAGGAATGATTCTGTGAGTCACTGAGTTTTTAAAAGTGTTGTTTGGACTATACCTATCATATAACATCCAGCAGTTTTATGTATTCTTGGAAAGGCATATAAAATTCTGAATCTTTTTGTGAGGAGAATGAGCACCACGTATCCTACATATCACAGAAAACTAACCAAACTGATCACATGGATCACAGCCTTGTCTAATTTAATGAAACTATGAGCCATGCCGTGTAGGGCCACCCAAGACGGATGGGTGATGGTGAAGAGTTCTGACAAAACGTGCTCCACTGGAGAAGGGAATGACAAACCATTTCAGTATTCTTGCCTTGAGAACCCCATGAACAGTACGGCAGAAAATGATAAGGAAATAAAGAGCCTCTTGATGAAGGTGAGAGAGGAGAGTGAAAAAGTTGGCTTAAAGTTCAACATTCAAAAAACTAAGATGATGGCATCTGGTCCCATCACTTCATGGCAAATAGATGGGGAAACAATGGAAACAGTAACAGACTTGATTTTCTTGGGCTCCACAATCACTGCAGATGTTAACTGCAGCCATAAAATTAAAAGACACGTGCTCCTTCAAAGAAAAGCTATGACCAACCTAGACAGCGTATTAAAAAGCAGAGAATTACTTTCCCAACAGAGGTCCGTATAGTCAAAGCTATGGTTTTCCCAGTAGTCACGTATGGATGTGAGAGTTGGACTATAAAGAAAGCTGAGCGCCAAAGAATTGATGCTTTTGAACCGTGGTGTTGAAGAAGACTGTTGAGAGTCCCTTGAACTGCAAGGAGATCAAGCTAGTCCATCCTAAAGGAAACCAATCCTGAATATTCATTGGAAGGACTGATGCTGAAGCTGAAACTCCAATACTCTGGCCACCTGCTGGGAAGAGCCAACACATTAGAAAAGACCCTCATGCTGGTAAAGTCTAAAGGCAGGAGAAGGGGATGACAGAGAGTGAGATCATTGGATGGCATCACCGACTCAATGGACATGAGTTTGAACAAGCTCTAGCAGTTGGTGAAAGACAGGGAAGCCTGGTGTGCTACAGTCCATGGGGTCGCAAAGAATCAGACACAACTGAGTGACTGAACAATAACATGCTACATATCAAAATCTATGATTTTTTTTATATGTTAGGTTTCTTTAAACTGAGGTTAATCTATGTTAAATTAAGATACCTATAACCTAAACCAAAAGTCTCAAACTGCAATAAGCAATGATACACATAAGAACTTGGTTTGTTAGGACGAAAGTACACTATAAAGCAGTGAAATCTAAAACTAAAGTAGGGGGAGAATTCCAGAAAATGAGAGATAAGTTCCATTGCAAGCTTGCAAAAAAGCTGAAAAAAACTTTTTTTTAAATTGAAATGCACTTGGTTCAGTTATATATTCTTTTCCATACTCTATTCCATTATGGTTTATTACAGAATATTGAACACAGTTACCTGTGCTATACAATAGGACCTTGCTCTTTATCCATTCTATATATAATGGTTTGTATCTGCTAGTCCCAAACTCCCAATCCAACCCTCCTCTACCTCCCCTCCCCCTTGGCAACCACAAGTCTGTTTTCTATGCCTTTGAGACTGCTTCTGTTTCATATATAAGTTCATTTGTGCCATACTTTAGATTCCACATATGAGTGATATCATACAGTATTTGCCTTTCTCTTTCTGATTTGCTTCACCTAGTATGATAATCTCTAGATCCACCCATGTTTCTACAAATGACATTATGAAATATTATTTTAAAATGAGACAAAAGTAGACTTGCCTGGTGGTCCAGTGGTTAAGACTTGGCATTTTCCACTGCAGGGGGCATATGTTCAATCCCTGATCAGGGAACTAAGACCTTGCATGCCTCGTACCACAGCCAAAACAATTTTTTGTATTAAATAATTTTAAAAGAAAATATATTTATTAAAAAAAACCGATGGCGACTCTCTGGAGGCTAAGTGTCCTCTGCGGCGCCAGAGAAGGGCGAGCTCTGTTCCTCCGAACCCCAGTGGTCAGACCAGCTCTTGTCTCAGCATTTCTCCAGGACCGACCTGCTCAAGGATGGTGTGGAACACAGCATATTCACCTGTCACCCAGCCACCATTCTGGCTCCAAGGCTGCATCTCTCCACTGGACTGGTGAGAGGGTTGTCAGTGTTTTGCTCCTGGGCCTAATTCCAGCTGCTTATTTGAATCCTTGTTCTGTGATGGATTACTCTCTGGCCGCAACCCTCACTCTCCACAGTCACTGGGGCACTGGACAAGTTGTTACTGACTATGTTCATGGAGATGCAGTGCAGAAAGCTGCCAAGACAGGCCTTTTGGTGCTCTCAGCTTTCACCTTTGCTGGGCTCTGTTACTTCAACTATCATGATGTGGGCATCTGCAAAGCTGTGGCTATGCTGTGGAAGCTCTGACCTTTTAGACTTAATACCTTGAGAATTGATTGTACACCTCCTTGCCTCTGCTCTGTCATGCCATTTCAACTCACGATAAGAAGGAAAAACATTGGTGAGACAAACCTCTTCTCCTAATCACCTGATTGTTTTTAGAATCTAATCTTTGAAGAAAGATTTGAGAGAAGTTGTATCTTAAGAAATTATAAGTCTGATTTATGTATTCTGGGGAGCTAATGGAGTGTCTCAGCTTTTCACAAGTCTCATAGTATAACTGAACATTATATATGAGCTTTTTGCCTTTTAATTGATCAAACTCTTAAAGGGAATTCAGCTTTATTACTCTCGATATCTGATCAAACGTCTGTATTTGTCCTAGGATGATGGAGAAAGGGAAAGACTTAATTCATAAGTAAAGACTGCAGAAAATTAGGCAGTGTTTAGTTTCTGTAAACCTCTCCCTCTGTTCACTTGATACCAGTTACTGATGGTTACATGTCTTAGGGAAATTTGAAAATTAGAAGTGCTGATATTTCACATTACTGATTTCTAAATCCTAGGAGGGAGAGCCTGGAGAGTTTCTGAATGTAGAGAAGTTCTGTTTAGGAAAGAGGTCCCTTTATAGATGTTTCAAATTGTTACAGATTCTAAACCAAGACTTAATCCTCAAATGTGTTTATTTTACTTGTCGTAAAATAATCTGTCCACAAATATAAAATTATAAGTGATAAGTTGTTGTTTTCCCACTGGGAATTTCTACTGTGAAAATGTATTCCATGAAGGTAATTTTTTAAAAAAATAAAACGCTGCATAATAAAAATTTAAAAAAATAAATAAATAAAAAATAAAAATAAAAAAATAAAAAAACCCTAAGTTTTTAAAAATGATACAAAGAAACATCATTTGATCCTACTCCTGCATTCTAGGTACCACAACTGTCAACCTAACCAAACAGCTATCTCAAGGTGGATTTAGTTGTATTTGACATAGAGGACATCCAGATTCTGTATGCAGAACAAACTTAAGAAAATTTAGCTTGATTGAAAAATAACACTGCAACCTCCCTCCTTCAATTCCATTATGATAGTCACTTGTAAAGATTATATTTACTATTAGAACCAGAAAAGTCAACTTTTAGTTCAGAATTAATCTAATAACTCAAATATAACTTCTGATGGCCCTACTCAGACAATAAAAAGAAATAAGCACACAGACTGGAAAGAAACAAAACCATCTTCTTTCACCAATGGCCTGATTATGTACATAATATGTCCAAACAAATCTTCAAAGTACTAAAACTAATGAATTTATGAAGTTGTGGAATTCAAGGTCAGTATACAAAAATCATCTGCATACACACACACCCCACGCAAACACTTGGGAAATTAGTATTTTTTTTTTACATATCACTCTTGTGAAGTGAAGTTGCTCAGTCGTGTCCGACTCTTCGCGATCCCATCGACTATATCCTACCAGGCTCCTCTGTCCATGGAATTTTCCAGGCAAGAGTACTGGAGTGGGTTGCCATTTCCTTCTCCAGGGGATCTTCCCAACACAAGGATTGAACCTGGGTCTCCCGCACTGCAGGCAAACGCTTTAGCCATCAAAAAATTCAAATATCAATGGCAGAGACTCAATGAAAGATGAACAAGAACTCTACCTAAAAATACCTCAAAGTACTGCTAAAAAGATATTAAAGACCTAAACAGAGATATCATGTACACAGACTGGAAAATACAATACCATTAAGATGTCAATACTCATCAAATCCAATCAAATCCTAATCAATATCCCAGCAGCCATTTTGTAAAGACTGACAAGCTGATTCTAAAACTGATATGAAAATCCAAAAACCTAGAGTAGCTAAACTAATTTTGATGAAAAAGTATGCTATCTGATTTTAAGATTTACCTTGCTACAGCACTTAAGACAGTATTCAGTTTAGTTTAGTCGCTCAGGCATGTCCAACTCTTTGTGATCCCTTGAATCGCAGCACACCAGGCCTCCATGTCCATCACCAGCTCCCAGAGTTCACTCAAACTAATGTTCATCGAGTCGGTGATGCCATCCAGCCATCGCATCCTCTGTCGTCCTCTTCTCCTCCTGCCCCCAATCCCTCCCAACATCAGGGTCTTTTCCAATGAGTCAACTCTTCATATGAGGTGGCCAAAGTATTGGAGTTTCAGCTTTAGCATCAAGCCTTCCAATGAACACCCAGGCCTGATCTCCTTTAGGATGGACTGGTTGGACCTCCTTGCAGTCCAAGGGACTCTCAAGAGTCTTCTCCAACACCACAGTTCAAAAGCATCAATTCTTCAGCTCTCAGCTTCCTTCACAGTCCAACTCTCACATCCATACATGACTACTGGAAAAACCATAGCTTTGACTAGACGGACCTTGGTTGGCAAAGTAATGTCTCTGCTTTTTAATACACTGTCTAGGTTGGCCAAAACTTTCCTTCCAAGGAGTAAGTGTCTTTTAATTTCATGGCTTCAGTCACCATCTGCAGTGATTGTGGAGCCCAAAAAAATAAAGTCTGACACTGTTTCCACTGTTTCCCCATCTATTTCCCATGAAGTGATGGGACCAGATGCCATGATCTTACTTTTCTAAATGTTGAGCTTTAAGCCAACTTTTTCACTCTCCTCTTTCACTTTCATCAAGAGGCTTTTGAGTTCCTCTTCACTTTCTGCCATCAGGGTGGTGTCATCTGCATATCTGAGGTTATTGATATTTCTCCCAGCAATCTTGATTCCAGCTTGTGCTTCTTCCAGCCCAGCGTTTCTCATGATGTACTCTGCACAGAAGTTAAATAAGCAGGGTGACAATATACAGCCTTGACGTACTCCTTTTCCTATTTGGAACCAGTCTGTTGTTCCATGTCCAGTTCTAACTGTTGCTTCCTGACCTGCATACAGGTTTCTCAAGAGGCAGGTCAGGTGCTCTGGTATTCCCATCTCCTTCAGAATTTTCCACAGTTTCTAGTGATCCACACAGTCAAAGCCTCATTAAGCAGAAATAGATGTTTTTCTGGAACTCTCTTGCTTTTTCAATGATCTAGTGGATGTTGGCAATTTGATCTCTGGTTCCTCTGCCTTTTCTAAAATCTGGAAGTTCATGGTTCATTTATTGCTGAAGCCTGGCTTGGAGAATTTTGAGCATTACTTTACTAGTGTGTGAGATGAGTGCAATTGTGCAGTAGTTTGAGTATTCTTTGGCATTGCTTTTCTTTGGGATTAGAATGAAAACTGACCTTTTCCAGTCCTGTGGCCACTGCTGCGGTTTCCAAATTTGCTGGCATATTGACTGCAGCACTTTCACAGCATCATCTTTCAGGATTTGAAATAGCTCAACTGTTCCATCACCTCCACTAGCTTTGTTCATAATGATGCTTCCTAAGGCCCGCTTGACTTCACATTCCCAGATGTCTGGCTCTAGGTGAGTGATCACACCATCATGATTATCTGGGTCGTGAAGCTCTTTTTTGTATAGTTCTTCTGTGTATTCTTGCCACCTCTTCTTAATATCTTCTGCTTCTGTTAGGTCCATACTATTTCTGTCGTTGATCGAGCCCATCTTTTATGAAATTTTCCCTTGGTATCTGTAATTTTCTTGAAGAGATCTCTAGTCTTTCCCATTCTGTTGTTTTCCTCTATTTCTTTGCACTGATCACTGAGGGATGCTTTCTTATCTCTCCTTGTTATTCTTTGGAATTCTGCATTCAGACGCTTGTATCTTTCCTTTTCTCCTTTGCTTTTAGTACTGGCATAAAGACAAATAGACCAATAAAACATAACAGATTATCCAGAAATATATTCACACTCATACATCATTTAACAACAAGGGAACCACTACAATTCAGGTAGGGAAAGGATGGTCTTTTTCAACAAATGAGTCTGAAATAATTAGATATTTATATGAAAGAGAACACAACCTTTGTGTTGTTAAGGAATATCTTCACAACCTTGCAATAGGCAAAGATTCATTTGACAGGACACAAAGGTTACTAAACAATAAGATCAAAACTGAAGAAATAAACCACTAAAATCAACATGCTTATCAAAAGACACAATTAAGGAAATGATTAGGGAAGTCAGGAGCTAGTGAAAAGGCTGAAAATACTTTATCTGACAAGAGTCACAACCAGGATATATGAGAATAATTTTTAAAACTAAACAATCCAATTTTTTTAAATGAGCAAAATACTTTACAGGCACTTCCTAAAAGAAGCTATGAATGACTAATAGTTAACTGTGATGAATTATGAGATTATACTGAATATCAGCAGTCATCAGTGAACTGAAAATTAAGACTAAAATGAGATACCACTTCATACCCAACAGGATGACTAAAAATGAAAATCTGACAATGTGAATTTTCAGAAGGTACAGCAACTTGAAATTTCACACTGCTAAGAATATGGTACAACCTTGTACTTTAGAATAGTCTGACAGTTTCTAAAAAACTGAACACAAGACCCAGCAATTCTGCTCCTGAGAATATAATCAAGAAAAAAATCAAAGTATAAGTTTACCAAATCATCCCCAGCAGCTTTATTAGTATTAAAAAAGGAGATAATTTAAATGTCTATTAATAAGAGAAAGAATAAACATACTGTGGTACAATCATACAAAGAATGGCATGTGCAATATGGACAAATTTTAAAAACATGTTGAGCAAAAAGTCAGATACAAGAAATGCATAGTGTATGATTTCACATAATGAAACTCAAGAATGGATATAACTAATATATAGTGAAAAAAATAAGAATTTATGAGGGCTTCCCTGGTGGCTCAGTAGTAAAGAATCTGCCTGCCAATGCAAGAGACACAGGTTCAATCCCTGGTTGCTCCACACGCGTTGGAGCAACTAAGTCCGTGTGCCACAACTACTGAGTTTGTGCTCTAGAGCCCAGAGCCACAACCACTGAGCCCATCTGTAACAAGAGAAACCACTGAAATGACAAATCCAAGTACTGCAACTAGAGAGTAGCCCCACTTGCCACAACTAGAGAAAAGTCCATGCAGCAACAAAGACCCAGCACAGCCAAAACTAAAAAAATTACATTAAAAAAAATAATAACAACTATGGCTGCTTATGGGATTAATGAAAGAGAAAAACAAGGAATATTTCTGGGAAGATGAAAATGTTCTATATTTTAGTTTAGATGGTAGTAACATGGGAAGATACATTTGTGAAGATAAACTGTAAACTTGAGTTTGGTACATTTTACTGTGAGTAAACTATTACTCAACAAAGAAAAAATATCATGAGGATAATCCTTTACGAAGAGATGAGATATGAGGCAATATTAAAAGTTCTGAGGAAAATGTGGCAGATAGAGGAAGATGTTCTTTTCCCAAAAGAAAATTGCAATTACATAAGAACAACATGTATTAAACATCAGCATAACGTGGGCCCAATAAACCTTTCCACTAATCTTTCAACTTACTCAATAAATTTTAGATAAGAAATACTCTCTGCCAGAACTTTGGAGGGCCTTCTCTGTAGTTGAAAGTGAAAGTGTTAGTCATTTAAAGTCGCTCAGTTGTGTCGCACTCTTTACAACCTCATGGACTAAATAGTCCATGGAATTCTCCAGGCCAGAACACTGGAGTGGGTAGCCATTTCCTTCTCCAGGGGAATCTTCCAAGGAATTGCACCGAGGTCTCCTGCATTGCAGGCAGATTATTTACCAGCTGACTTACCATGGAAGCCCTGTTAGTCATTTAGTCGTGCACGACTCTTTGCAATCCCATCAACCGCAGCCCACGAGGCTCCTCTGTCCAATTCAGTTCAGTTGTTCAGTCGTGTCCGACTCTTTGTGAGCCCTTGAATAGCAGCATGCCAGGCCTCCCTGTCCATCACCAACTCCCGGAGTTCACCTAAACTCATGTCCATCGAGTTGGTGATGCCATCCAGCCATCTCATCCTCTGTCGTCCTCTTCTCCTTCTGCCCCCAATCCCTCCCAGCATCAGGGTCTTTTCCAATGAGTTAACTCTTCACATGAGGTGGCCAAAATGCTGGAGTTTCAGCTTCAGCATCAGTCCTTCCAATGAACACCCAGGACTGGTCTCCTTTAGGACGGACTGGTTGGATCTCCGTGCAGTCTGAGGGACTTTCAAGAGTCTTCTCCAACACCACAGTTCAAAAGCATCAATTCTTTGGCACTCAGCTTTCTTCACAGTCCAACTCTCACATCCATACATGACCACTGGAAAAACCATAGCCTTGACTAGATGGACCTTTGTTGGCAAAGTAATGTCTCTGCTTTTGAATATGCTATCTAGGTTGGTCATAACTTACCTTCCAAGGAGTAAGCGTATTTAATTTCATGACTACAATCACCATCTGCAGTGATTTTGGAGCCCCCCAAAATAAAGTCTGACACTGTTTCCCCATCTATTTGCCATGAAGTGATGGGACCAGATGCCATGATCTTACTTTTCTAAATGTTGAGCTTTAAGCCAACTTTTTCACTCTCCTCTTTCACTTTCATCAAGAGGCTTTTGAGTTCCTCTTCACTTTCTGCCATCAGGGTGGTGTCATCTGCATATCTGAGGTTATTGATATTTCTCCCAGCAATCTTGATTCCAGCTTGTGCTTCTTCCAGCCCCACGTTTCTCATGATGTACTCTGCATATAAGTTAAATAAGCAGGGTGACAATATACAGCCTTGACATACTCCTTTTCCTATTTGGAACCAGTCTGTTGTTCCATGTCCAGTTCTAACTGTTGCTTCCTGACTTGCATACAGATTTCTCAAGAGGCAGGTCAGGTGGTCTGGTATTCCCATCTCTTTCAGAATTTTCCACAGTTTATTGTGATCCACACAGTCAAAGGCTTTGGCATAGTCAAGAAAGCAGAAATAGATGTTTTTCTGGAACTCTCTTGCTTTTTCCATGATCCAGCGGATGTTGGCAATTTGACCTCTGGTTCCTCTGCCTTTTCTAAAACCAGCTTGAACATCAGGAAGTTCACAGTTCACATACTGCTGAAGCCTGGCTTGGAGAATTTTGAGCATTACTTTACTAGTGTGTGAGATGAATGCAATTGTGCAGTAGTTTGAGCATTCTTTAGCATCGCCTTTCTTTGGGATTGGAATGAACACTGACCTTTTCCAGTCCTGTGGCCACTGCTGAGTTTTCCAAATTTGCTGGCATATTGAGTGCAGCACTTTCACAGCATCATCTTTCAGGATTTGAAATAGCTCAACTGGAATTCAATTACCTCCACTAGCTTTGTTCATAGTGATGCTTCCTAAGGCCCACTTGAGTTTACATTCCAGGATGTCTGGCACTAAATGAGTGATCACACCATCGTGATTATCTGGGTCCTGAAGATCTTTTTTGAACAGTTCTGTGTATTCTTGCCACCTCTTCTTAATATCTTCTGCTTCTGTTAGGTCCCTACCATTTCTGTCCTTTATTGAGCCTATCTTTGCATGAAATGTTCCCTTGATATCTCCAATTTTCTTGAAGAGATCGCTAACCTTTCCCATTCTATTGTTTTCCTCTATTTCTTTGCATTGATCGCTGAGTAAGGCTTTCTTATCTCTCCTTGCTATTCTTTGGAACTCTGCATTCAAATGGGAATATCTTTCTTTTTCTCCTTTGCTTTTCACTTCTCTTCTCTTCACAGCTGTTTGTAAGGCCTCCTTAGGCAGCCATTTTGCTTTTTTGCATTTCTTTTCCATGGGGATGGTCTTGATCCCTGTCTCCTGTACAATGTCACAAACCTCCATCCATAGTTCATCAGGCAGTCTATTAGATCTAGACCCTTAAATCTATTTCTCACTGCCACTGTATAATCATAAGGGATTTGATTTAGGTCATACCTGAATGGTCTAGTGGTTTTCCCTACTTTCTTCAATATAAGTCTAAATTTGACAATAAGGAGTTCATGATCTGAGCTACAGTCAGCTCCTGGTCTTATTTTTGCTGACTGTATAGAGCTTCTCCATCTTTGGCTGCAAAGAATATAATCAATCTGATTTCAGTGTTGACCATCTGGTGATGCCCATGTGTAGAGTCATCGCTTGTGTTGTCCGAAGAGGGTGTTCGCTATGGCATGTACTTACACTGTTAGAAATACAAAGCCCACACATCTGACCCCACCCTTTTACAGTTTTATCTTCCAGAGTTCATTTCCATTTACCCATGTTACAATCCCTAACAACTTGTATTGCCCCAGAAATATGCTTTATCTTTGATATCTATGCATGGTTTATTTATCCTGCTCGTCTCTATTTTCTCTTGGCATACCTTTCATATATTCCTTTTTCAAAACTCATTCTAAATGTTATTTCCTATAGGAAATCTGCTTTATCTCCACGAAAGTTAAAGATTCTCAGTGTTTTGTTCAAATCACTAGAATGGCATCTTATTCAGTCACTTATATATCTACTTCTCGATTAGACTGTGAAGAACAAAGACTACAGCCTATTCTTTGCAGCTCAGAACCTGAAAGTGACTACATGCTTAATAAGTATCTTAGAAATTATCTTTCAATAGTCAGAAAAACATATTTTCCAAATATACTATAAATATTTCAGTAACTATACAGAATATATAGATTGAGATATAGTCTAACACCCTGAAATAGCACACAACCCAATCCTCAAGGTATTCTCTCTGACTTGAATTGACATACATGACAGTCATGTTGAGTTCTTAGTGAAATTAATTTCCTCACTGTACAAATTAACACAGATGGGTAAGTTCACTGCCTTCCGGGATTAAAAGATTTTCTGTAACACCTAACATAAGTCATTTTTAAGATTTAGTGGTTACCAGAATTAAATTTCATATCATAAACAACCCAACATTAAACATATAATGTTTCATTTTAAAACTAAAATTCTATCTAAATTATTGTTTAACCAATTATTGAAAATTTTTTTCCTTCTACTGACAAAAATGACACATTATTGAAAAGGAGGAAAATATAGTAAAGCATAAAATATAGTGGGTGGTTTTCCATTTCATTTTTTGAGGAGCACAGAGCTATGGTTCTGAACCTAATAGACTTTATAATCACCCACAAGGCTTTTAAAAAGTGTACTAATAACTAGACTCCACAGTAGAGCAATTAAATCAGAATCTCTGAGGTTGTGTCTCTCTGAACACTAACATTTTTCAAAAACTCCAAGTGATTCTAAAGTGCAACCCAAGTAAACAAAATCTCAGCACAGAGAAAAAATGAATGTTTTCTTGCACTGATGGAAGAAATCCTTTTGAATGTTTGCAGTATTGAAATATAAATACTAAAACACCATCTATTTGGGGACAACTGAAGAACCACATACAAAGTTTTTTTAAAAAATGAAGGTGGAACCTTTCCATATGCTAGGCATGAAAATTAATTCAAAATGGATCTTACATTTAAATGTAGGAGCAAGAACTACAGATACCATCAAGAAAATAAAGACAAGCCATGATACATGCTGCAACATGGAAAATGGGAAAAAATGAGTGAATTAGATATCTCGTAACAGACTTATATCCAGAATATATAAAGAACACTTACAAATGCATAGTAAAAAGAAAAATAATTCAATTTAAAAGTGGACAAAGAATTGGAATAGATATTTCTCTAAAGAAGATATACAAATGGCCAATAAGAACATGCGAAAATGTTCTGTATGAATGGCCATTAGGAAAATGCAAATCAAAGTCACAATGAGACATCACTTCATAAACACCAGGATGGCTATTATTTAAAACATAGAAACAAGGGAGGAGATCAACTGGTGGAGTAAAGGATACTATTGAGCTCACCTTCCCGCAGAACACAGCAACGTGCGGAGCAATTCATACTGTAAACAAATTGAAAAATGACAGAAAGACTCTTCTACAACAACAACTATGAGAAAAGATCCACAAGAAGTCAGGTAGAAAGTAAGCAAAAGCTATCAGGACCTGCAGCGCTAGGAGGGGACACAGAAGAGGAGGGGGATATCTCAGGCTCAGAGATTGTCTCAGAGAAATGAGTGGTCCAAGTCACATACGTATTGTACAACAACAGGAATCCATCTCCTTAGCTAGTCTGAAAATTAGCAGAACTTATAGGAGAGGTAGAAGAAAGCAAAACTTTGTTACTGAAGAACACACACACATGCTTGCTTACTCCTGAGAACAAGAACTAGGAAGAAGAGAGAAACTTCCTTAGTTTCTGGCTGGTTTCCCATCACACTAAAGTGTGGGCACCATGGCCTACACCAAGCGCCTGCTCTAGCACGTCTAGCAATAATGCCACTACCCATGAGAGAAAGGCTGCTGCAACCAAGGAGAGTGCGCATTTAGGAGGAATGTAGCCAAAGGGTGGCCATGCTAACACTCAGAGAGGCAACAGTTACAGAATTGTCCAGAGCTCTAACTGGTGTGTGCTGGGACCAATTCAGGACAAAACCCAGCACACATTAAGAGCCTGCTCTGTCCTCAACTGCTCCAGCACAGTTCCCCTCCAGGGCAAAGGTGCCATTGCCAAGAGTGGGGAGTGCACACACTTAAAGGGAAACAAAACCTGCCTGAACTGACCCTCAAGTCTTCTGCTAATGCACCCTGGGGCCCACCCCCAAAGGGCTAAAAAAGCCACCAGTCATAGAATCTCCAGCTTCTAGCCCCTCTATCTCCAGCCCCACCTCCCACCAGGTGATAGCTGATAGCTATCATGACCCACGATCATTTCACATCCAGCTCTCCCACCAAAACCACCAGGCACACACAAACTGCTAACAATGCTCCCACACAAGGACACTCCTTCAAGACCATGATAGGTAACTTTAGCCTAATTTCATAGAGACAGAGAAAGTTAATCAAAATGAGAAGATATTTGTTTCAAACAAAAGAACAGGGGGAAAAAACCTGAAAAGACAACTACTAAAACATAATTTATCAGATAAAGAGTTCAAATCATTAGTAATTAAGAATGCTAACTGAACTTGAAAATAGATGAACACAGTGAGAATATTAACAATGAACTAGAAAACAAGTAAAAATCAGGTGGACCTGAAGACTGCAATAACTAAAATGAAAAACACACTAGGAAGAATTAACAGAACACTGCCTGATGAACTATGGACAGAGGTTCATGACATTGTACAGGAGACAGGGATCAAGACCATCCCCAAGAAAAAGAAATGCAAAAAAGAAAAATGGCTGTTTAAGGAGGCCTTACAAATAGCTGTGAATAGAGAGAAACGAAAAGCAAAAGAGAAAAGGAAAGATAGACTCATTTGAATGCAGAGGTTCAAATATTAGCAAGAAGAGATAAGAAAGCCTTCCTCAGTGATCAACACAAAAAAATAGAGGAAAACAATGGAATGGCAAAGACTAGAGACCTCTTCAAGAAAATTAGAGACAGCAAGGGAACATTTCATGCAAAGATAGGCTCAATAAAGGACAAAAATGGTAGGGACCTAACAGAAGCAGAAGATATTAAGAAGAGGTAGCAAGAATACACAGAAGAACTGTACAAAAAAGATCTTCACGACCCAGATTATCATGATGGTGTGATCACTCACACTCACCTAGAGCCAGACATCCTGGAATGTGAAGTCAAGTGGGCCTTAGAAAGCATCATTACGAACAAAGCTAGTGGAGGTGATGGAATTCCAGCTGAGCTATTTCAAATCCTGAAAGATGATGCTGTGAAAGTGCTGCACTCAATATGCCAGCAAATTTGGAAAACTCAGCAGGGGCCACAGGACTGGAAAAGGTGAATTTTCATTCCAATCCCAAAGAAAGGCAATGCTAAAGAATGATCAAACTACCGCACAATTGCACTCATCTCACACACTAGTAAAGTAATGCTCAAAATTCTTCAAGCCAGGCTTCTGCAATAAATGAACCATTAACTTCCTGATGTTCAAGCTGGTTTTAGAAAAGGCAGAGGAACCAGAGATCAAGTTGCCAACATCCGCTGGATCATGGAAAAAGCAAGAGAGTTCCAGAAAACATCTATTTCTGCTTTATTGACTATGCCAAGGCCTTTGACTGTGTGGATCACATAAACTGTGGAAAATTCTGAAAGAGATGGGAATACCAGACCACCTGACCTGCCTCTTGAGAAATCTGTATGCAAGTCAGGAAGCAACAGTTAGAACTGGACATGGAACAACAGACTGGTTCCAAATAGGAAAAGGAGTACATCAAGGCTGTATATTGTCACCCTGCTTATGTAACTTCTATGCAGAGTACATCATGAGAAACGTGGGGCTGGAAGAAGCACAAGCTGGAATCAAGATTGCTGGGAGAAATATCAATAACTTCAGATATGCAGATGACACCACCCTGATGGCAGAAAGTGAAGAAGAACTAAGGAGGCTCTTGATGAAAGTGAAAGAGGAGAGTGAAAAAGTTGGCTTAAAGCTCAACATTCAGAAAATGAAGATCATGGCATATGGTCCTATCACTTCATGGCAAATAGATGGGGAAACAGTGGAAACAGTGACAGACTTTATTTTGGGGGGCTCCAAAATCACTGCAGATGGTGATTGCAGCCATGAAAGTAAAAGATGCTTGCTCCTTTGAGAAAAGTTATGACCAACCTAGACAGCATATTAAAGAGCAGAGATATTACTTTGTCAACAAAGGTCTGTCAAGTCAAGGCTATGGTTTTTCCAGTGGTCATGTATGGATGTGAGAGTTGGACTATAAAGAAAGCTGAGTGCCAAAGAATTGATGCTTTTGAACTGTGGTGTTGGAGAAGACTCTTGAGAGTCCCTTGGACTGGAAGGAGGTCCAACCAGTCCATCCTAAAGGAGACCAGTCCTGGATGTTCACTGGAAGGACTGTTGTTGAAGCTGAAATCCAATACTTTGGCCAACTGATGTGAAGGGCTGACTCATTGGAAAAGACCCTGATGCTGGGAAAGATTGAGGGTAGGAGGAGAAGGGGACGACAGAGGATGAGATGGCTGGATGGCATCACCGACTCAATGGAATGGGTTTGGGTAGACTCTGGCAGTTGGTGATGGATAGGGCGGCCTGGCGTGCTGCCGTTCATGGGGTCGCAAAGCGTCTGACATGACTGAGCGACTGCACTGAACTGAACTGAGGTAATACAGAATAATACCTAAGTGATCTGGAAGACAGAATAGTGGAAAATACACAATCAGAACAGCAAAAAGAAAAACATTTTAAAAATGAGAAAAATTTAAGGGACCTTTGGTACATCAAGCATATTAACATCCACATTATAGCGGTCCCTGAAGAAGGAGAAAGGAGTAAAAAATGTATTATATTTTATCAAATTATGATTTTGACTGAAAACTTGCCAAAGTAGAAGAAGGAAATATACATTCAAGTATAGGAAGCACAGAAAGTTCCAAACAAAACGAACCCAAAGAGACCCACAACAAGACATATCGTAATTAAAATGGCAAAAGTAAAAAAGATTCTAAAGGCAGCAAGAGAAAAACAGTCACATATAAAGGAAATCCCAAAGGCTATCAGCTGATTTTTCTACAGAAACTTTGCAGGCCAGAAGGGAGCAGTGTGAAAACTTCAACCTCAGATACTCTACTCAGCAAGGTTATCATTCAGAATTGAAGAAGGAATAAAAAACTTCTCTGACAAGCAAAAACTAAAAGAGTTCATCAATACTAAACCAACCGAACAAGAAGTGTTAAAGGGTCCTGTAAATGGAAAAGAAAAGGCTACAAAATGAAGTAAGAATTTACAGGAAAGGAAAAACCCCACTCATAAAGGCTCATAGTTTAAATGGATCTACCACTTAAACTAGTATGAAAATTAAAAGATAAAAAAACATAAAATCAACTATAACTACATGAAACAATTAAGGAATAAATCAAAGTGTCAGTCGCTGAGTTGTGTCAGACTCTTTGCAACCCCATGGTCAGTAGTCTTCCAGGCTCCTCTGTCCATGGGATTCTCCAGGCAAGAATACTGGAGTGGGTTGCCATGCCGTCCTCCAGGGGATCTTCCTGACCCAAGGATTTAACCCGGGTTTCCTGTATTGCAGGCAGATTCTTTACCAACTGAGCCACCAGGGAAGGGATAAATATGAAATTGTAAAATGTAATTTCAAAAAACATTAAACGTCAGGAAGGGGAATAAAAAAAATGTAGATCTTTTAAGATGAGTTTGAACTAAAATGACTATCGGTTTAAAACAAGTAGGTATAGTTAGAGGTCAAAATACATGACCCACTCGGTCGCCACAAATCAAAACCCTAAAACAGACAAACTAGAGAGAAAGGAACCCAAGCATACCACTAAAGAAAATCATCAAATCACAAGGGAAGAAAATAAAAGAAAAGAACGGAGACTTATCCCCACACACACACACAATGAAAACAGGTAACAAAATAAGTACTTACTTTTCAATAACCACTTTAAACACCAATGGACTAACTATTCTAATTAAAAGACATAACACAGCTTATAGGATTAAAAAAAAAAAAAAGACCTATCTAAACACTAAATTCAAGGAACTCACCTCAAAGCTAAAACAGACTAAGAGGAGATGGAACAGTTATCTCATGCAAATGGTAATGACAAGAAAGGTAGGGAACAATATTCATATCAGACACAGTTGACTTAAAGTCTACAACAAAAGAAAAAGGGGCATTATATAATAATAAAGGAATTGATACAAGGGAGAACATAACATTTATTATTGTATGCACACCTAATACAGTTGCACCTAAATATATAGAGCAAATATTAACAGACATAAAAGGAAAAACTGACAATAACACAGTACTAGTACTCTTGCCTGGAAAATCCCATGGATGGAGGAGCCTGGTGGGCTGCAGTCCATGGGGTCGCTAAGAGTCGGACACGACTGAGTGACTTCACTTTGACTTTTCACTTCCATGCACTGGAGAAGGAAATGGCAACCCACTCCAGTGTTCTTGCCTGGAGAATCCCAGGGATGGGGGAGCCTGGTGGGCTGCCATCTATGGGGTCGTACAGAGTCGGATGCGACTAAAGCGACTTAGCAGCAGCAGCAGCAGTAGGGGAGTTTAACACCACATATAACTTGAGAGATGATCCAATGAGGAAATAGTCATCTTAAATGACATGTTATGCCAGTCAGGCTTAATAGAGATGTGTAGAACATCCCATCCAAAACATTTTTTTCAAGTGAACATGAAATGGTCTCCAGGATAGATCACAAGCTAGGCCACAAAACAAGTCTCAACAAATTTAAGAGGCTAGAAATAATAAGTATTTTTTCCAGCCATGTCAGTATGATATTAGATATCAATTACAGGAAAGAAAATGGGAAAAACACAAACACATGGAGACTGAACAAAACGGTATTAAAAAAAAGTCAGTGGGTCAAGATTTCCCTAGTGGTCCAATGGCTAAGACTACACGCTCCCAATGCAGGGAGTCCAGTTCAATTCCCAGTTGGGGAACTAGATCCCACACCTGCAACTAAAAGTGTTTGCATGCCGCCAACTAAACGAGTTCGCAAGCCACAGCCAAATCTGGTGAAAGTGAAGTGTTAATTGCTCAGGCATGCCCAGCTCTTTGTGACCCCTTAGATTGTAGCCCACCAGGCTCTTCTGTCTATGGAACTCTCCAGGAAAGAATACTAGAGGGGGTTGCCATTTTCTCATCCAGGGGATCTTCCCAACCCAGGGATGGAACTCAAGTCTCCTGTACTGCAGGCAGATTCTAAACATCTGGTGCAGCCACATGTATAAATAATTTTTTTTAAGTTCATAAAAAAACAGGCCAGTGAAAAATATTAAAGAAGAGATTAGAAAATACCTCAAGATAAGTGAAAATCAAAATACAAATTTCCAAAATCTATGGGATGCAGCAAAAGCAGTCCTAAGAGGGAAGCTGGTAACAATACAAGCCTTCCTCAAGGAATAAGAGAAACCTTAAACAACCTAGCTTACCATCTAAAGGATTTAAAAAAGAAGAAAGATCAAAGCCCAAGGTCAGCAAAAGGAAGGAAATAACAAAGAGAAGAAAAATATAAACAGATCAAAAAAGTAATGAGAAAAATAATCAATAAAATAAAATTTTAAAAAAATAAAAGCTATGTTTTTTTTCAATTGTTCCTCTCCAATTTTATAGTTTGTCTAATTTTTAGCAGGGTATGGAAGGAAATACTCATCTTTGTAGAAGTGTGACAGGTTTGAATAAAATACTAACACATTTTCATACCTATGCATATTTTAATTGTATGCTGTTATAATTTTTAATTGGGTTAATCTTCTTTTAAAAATTATCATAAAGGACTTTCCTACCATAATGTACTTTTGAAACATATACTGGTTCAGGTGAAACAATAGGTTCTGCAGGGATAGGAGGAGGACCTGATATTTCTGAAATTCTTGATTCAGGTTCATTCAGCTGTAGAAGCTCATCAAGAGCTAATTTTGTTGCACTGGATCTAGACTCCTTTTTGTTTTGTCCCAGTCCAGTCTTGTACTGAATATCATCCACCACAGCACAGAAAGCAAAATATGGTCCCATAACATTACCTGTTGTCACTGTTTCATTCAGGTCAAGCTGAACCTGCTGCATTTGTGCAAACTGGTGCAAGGCTGATACAGGATTTATCTCTCCACGTTTGTATTTCATTATAAATTCTTTAGGTATTTTTTTCGGAGGAAGGACAGGATTTGAAATAGATGAAAGACCTTTGGAAAGCAATGGTTCTGGAAAATTACCCATCACTTGCGTAACCTTGGATGCCATGTTTGACAGGCTGTAACTTTCTGAGGAATATCCTGTGGGTATAGTTACCGTCTGGGCTGATGGCTGAACTGGCAAGTTCTTTTTCAGCATTTCGGCAAAGCTAGGAACCTGAGAACTCTGAAACCAGTCATTGTTGCCAGACATTTTCTCACCAGTATTGTCCTTCTTGCCCGGCTGGCCGGACTTCGCTGGTGGGCAGCTCTGACCGAGCCGCAGGCCAGGTCGCAGGCTGGGGTCTCGCCGGCCAGCCGACGACGATGCCGTTGCTTCTTTCTCCCGGCCTCAACCTCTCACTTCAGATGGCTTGGCCTGAGAGCCATGCGGCCAGAAGGGTGTCTTTCAAAAGCCGCCTCGTGGAGTCACCACAGGACCCGGGCGGACGCCCCACACAGGCCTCATCCCAAAAGCTATGTTTTTTAAAGATAAGCAAAATTGATAAACCTTTAGCCAGGCTGATTGAAAAAAAAAAGAGAGAACTCAAAGAAAATGAGCTTAAGAGGAGAAATTACAACTGATATCACAGATATACAAAAAAAAAACCATTAGAGAATATTATGAACATATTATATATACCAACAAACTGGACGATCTAGAAGAAATGGATAAATCTCTATAAACATATAACTTTCCAAGACTAAATCAGAAAAAAAGACAACCTGAACAGATTGATCACTAGTAGCGAAACTGAATCAGTAATCAAAAATGTTCCAAAGTCCAAAACCAAATGGCTTAACAGAGGAATTTTATCAGGCAAAGAAGAGCTAATAACTATCCTTCTCACACTATTCCCAAAAACTGAATAGAACACTCTCTAATTCATTCTATGAAGCCACCATCACCTTCATAAAATTAATAAGCCACAAAATTAATAAGACACAGCGCATGAACAAAAGGAAAGACAAAAGCCACTTTATCATCTTCATAGACACAGAAAAAGCAAGTGACAAAACTCAACTTCCATTCATGATAAAATCTTTCAAAGTGTGTACAAAGGAAACTTATCTTAACGTAACAAAGGCCATTTACAACAAACCCACAACTAACATAATATTCACCCCGAAACAATCTACAGATAAAATGCAATCCCTATCAAGATTCTGATGACATTTTTCACAGAACTAGAACCAATCCTAAAATTTATATGGAACCACAAAAGACCTTGAATTACCAAAGCAATTCTGAGAAAAAAGAACAAATCTGGAGGTATAACTATTCCAGACTTCAGATAATATGCAAAGCTACAGTAATCAAAACAACACAGTACTGCCACAAAGAAACACAAAGATCAATGGAACAGAAAAGAGGCCAGAAATAAACCATTAATGGTCAATTAATCCACAACAAAAGTATATACATGTAAAGAATATACATGTAAAACAATGAAATTAAGCCATGCCCTCACACAAATATACAAAAATAAATTCAAAATGATTTAAAGATCTAAATATAGGATATGATACCATAAAACTCTTAGAAGAGAACACAGACAAAACACTCTTTAACAGAAATCATAGCAATATTTTCAAAGATCAGTCTCCTAGTTGTCAAAAGAAATAAAAAGCAAAAATAAACGAACAGGCCCAATTCAAAATTAAAAGCTTTTGCACAGCAAAGGACTCTCAACAAACAAATACACAACCCATGTGACAGACCCAAACAATGTGACTGACAAGGGCTTAATTTTCAAAATATATCAACAGCTTATACAACTCAATTAAAAAAAAAAAAAGATAGGCAGAAGACCTGAGTAGATATTTTTCAGACAAGACATACAGATGGCCAATAGATCCATTAAAACATCACTATTGAGAGAAATGGAAATTAAAACCACAATGAGATACCAACTCACACCTGTCAGAATTGCTATCATCAAAAGGCAACAAACAACAAATGTTGGTGAGTATATGAAGAAACGGAAACTTTCATATAATGTAGGTGGGAATGAAAGCTGGTACAGTCTTTGCGGAAAGAGTATGGAGGGTTCTCAAAAACCTAAACATAGAACTACCATATGATCCAGCAATTCCACTCCTAAGTTTATATCCAAATAAAGTGAAAATATTAATTCAAAGATACATGCACCCAATGTTCATACTAGCCTTATTTACAATAGCCAAAATAGAGAAGCAACCTAAGCGTTCCTCAACACATGAATGAATAAAGTCACACACACACACACACACACACACACACACACACACACATCACACGCACACACATACATACATATCTCACACACACACACACACACACCTATCACCCAGCCACAAAAAAGAATGAAATCCTGCCATTTACAACAACATAGGTGGGCCTGGAGGGTGTTATGCTTAGTGAAGTACATCATACAAAGAAAGGCAAATGCTCTATTATATCACTTATACATGGACTCTAAAAAGTAAAACAAACTAATGGAGTTAATAGAACAAAACAGGATCACAAATATTAATATAAAGAATAAACTGGTGGTTACCAGTGAGGAGAGGGAGGAGGGGAGGGGCATGATAGGAGTAGGAAATCAAGAGGTACAAACTATTATGTATAAAATAAGCTATAAGGGTATACTGCACAGCAGAGGGAATATAGCCAATATTTTATAATAACTATAAATGGAGTATCATCTATAAAAACACTGATCACTAATACACTATTATCAACCAATTATACACTTTAATTTTAAAAAGATAACAAATATTGGTGAGGATGTGTTAAGAGTAGGACCCTTATACACTGCTTATACAAATGTAAAATGGTATAGCCACTTTGAGGAAACAGATAAGTTCCTCAAAAAGTTAAAAATAAAGTTAACATATGATCTAGACATTACATTCTTAGGTATACATAAAAAAAATTTTTGAAAATATATGTCCATACAAAAACTTGTACCTGAACTTTCATAGAAGTATCACTCATAATAGCCAAATGGTGAAACAGTGCATATATCAATCTACTAATGAATGGATAAATAAAGTGTGGTATATCCATACAATGGAATATTATATGGCAATGAAAATATGTGAAATACTAATATATGTTACAACATGGACCAACCTTGAAAACTATGCTAAGTGAAAAAAGCAAGTTACAAAAAGGCTATATATTGCACATTCCATTTATACACAACGTTCAGAATAGGCAAATCTATAGAGGCGGAAAATATTAATAGGTTAACTGTTGCCTAGGGCTGGTAGAAATGACTGCTAACAGGGATGAGGCTATTAGGGGAAGTGATGTAAATGTTTCAAAACTGATTGTGGTAATTGTTTTAAAACTGACAATATACTAAAAACCACTGAACTGTACACCAAACTGGTGACTTGTATAACATATAAATTTTATCTCAATAAAAAATTAAGACTGAGCAGATTCTCTTAATCACAATGTTCTGCATCTATCCTGTCTGAAAAGGCCAATGGTAGTTTCAAATTTAAACACACAGTAATCTTTAAAGACCAAAAAGATTAAAGAAAAAAAAGTCAAAATACCACTGGACATTTCATCTATTTCTGGAATAATACAAACAAGTGTTTCTGTAGTCACATGTGACTCTAAAACTGTTTTGCAAGTAGTTTTCCTATAACAAAACAAATATGCAAGTATACTGGCCAAGTAGAATGCAAATAAAAACACAGAATTCAATTCTCAACAGATATTTGTTCTCCTGATGACCACAAATGTTAACTCCAAAACATAGCAAAAATATGAAAGAACATATTTAATGCAGAAGGCAGACTTTACTCTCTCCACCCATTTGGTTATGAAGTAGACTTGCTACATTTGAGTATTTTTGTTTGCTGTAAAATGACTAACATATAACATAGTTTGTAACACTAATGAATGTTTCATGGCAAAGTTCCCAATTCAGCATCTTTATGGTCAGAACAACTGGAGATGAATTAAAAATTAAATCTAATCATTAAAGAAAAAAAAACGAAACGGCCATCTATACACGTTCTAATCCTCACAGGTAGTCTGGCTGGCCCTCAGTTTAGATTAGGATTATTCCTCTAAAAGCACAGTAGAGAGGGCAGTGTTACTAAGGCTCAGTCCAGAAGCTCGTCAGCATGTAACTTTCACTTCAGTTACACGGGGTTATTAAAACACCCTAACAAGGGGACATTGAAACAAAAAGGGAATTTGAGATTATTCCCTCTTGAATCAATGAAGAAACATATTTCATCCAGAAAACATTCAACTATCTAAGAACTCTTAACAGTAAGAGATCCTAGGGAAAGGGGACAAGTCAGCCATACCAAATGTAGTAAGCTAGTCCTCAAGGAAGAGAATGAGCCAAGAAGATTCAAACAGGTACAATACACAACAATTAACACAAATATGACTACTTTAAAGGCAACAAGTACTCATTCACACCACCTTGATTATTCAGCTCTAACAGGTGCTTGGGCCTACCTCATCAGCAACCACAATTTATATTCCTTTTTAAATCAGCCTGACTTGCAATTTAAGACCAGAGTGTTTTATCTCTTGACAAGACCTCCCAATCTTTATAGATGATCTTCTTACTTATATATATGTATCACATTTATGTACAATCACCAGGAATTTTAAGTAATCCAATTAACCCAATATACTGGATGAAATCATTACATTTTTCAAATGTTTGTACAGATTACTTCTGTGCCCTTTATAAGAACCAGCACCTATTGAGTGTCTACTAAGCCAAATAATTCATATGTAACTTTGTGTGATGTGCATGTTTGTGTATGCACATACATAAAGTTTTGTAACACTGCCATTTAAATTTCAACCCTATTTTATAGATAAAAAAAGATTCAGGGGTTTAAAAATCTATCCAAGGTTAACATATAATTAAGTGGTAAGGCTGGAATTTGATCCACCACAGAAATGCACACATAGACGTATAATAAATTCAATAGTACAAATGCAAACAAGATAAAGAAGAAGAATTTAAGAGTGGTCAGAACATAAGGAGATAGTTTAATAAATGCCAGTTGAGTGAGTCAGAAACGGATTCATTCAGAAAACTGTATCCCGGTTACTCTTTAGGTAAGGTAAGGCTAACAAGAAAGAATAGATAATGGTCTGGGGCAGGAAATTGGATGTCTAACTTAGGGAACAAATAGTCCAATTCAGCTGAATTTCTTATAGGAAATAGAAGGAGGGTGGGGGAGGTAAGAGACCTGACACTGGATGTCTACAAATATCAGTTCTGAGAGTTTCAACTTTACCCTATAGGCAATGGAGAGTCTCTGAAGGCTTCTATGTAGGCTTGTAACATGATAACAGTATTAGCTTAGGAGAATTCCTCTTGAACACCCTGGACAGAAAAACAAAACAGTAAAGAGCTAAGGTAGGGAAGATGAAAGTAGAAGAGGTGCACAAAGAAGGGTGCTCAGGAAGTACTTGAGCCCTGTGACTCTTCTGGGAAGGCTGTAGCTTAGGGCAGATCTCTTGGGTTCACAGAAACTTACTAGCGAGATAATCTTGAGCTAGGTTATTTTTCTCACTGTGCCTCAATTCTGATCTATAAAATGGGGATAATAAAAACAGTACCTATTTCCTAATTATATCTGAGGATTAAATGAGATGATATATATAAAGAACTTAGAAAGTGCCTAACATAAAAAAAAGTTCATAGCAGATAGTTAAGCATGTAAACATTCAATAAATGTTACCTATTATCATATCAAAAAATCAGAAGTGATGTATAAGTTCTAAGGTATAGCAGAAGCCAGCCCCATAGATAAGGACTTAGAATCTAAGTTACTAAATATCATTCAAGATAGTACTCAGTGTTACCTGTGCATAATTAGCTGTGGCATTTCTCTAGAGGTCTAAAGAAAATATGGCCAAAAATATGAAGACAGACAATACCAGGCTCTGGTTTCAATTTGCAGCAATAACTAGAGATTGACAAACAATTAGGACCATCCATTGTCAAAGGACCAACCCAAAGTAGCACTTGCGGGAATTCAAAGCTAATCCCGAAAATACCTACAGAACTCCAAAATACTACAAGGAAAGAAGAAAGCGGGGAGTGTGAAACCTTGAATAGTTGCTAGAAGCAAGAAGCCAGAAACTTGGAAAGAAGTCACCATGAGATGTATCTTTTTCATTAGGTGCTTTCTTTTCCTGCCATATGATTAACTCCTAGGAAAAAGCATTCACAACTTAAAATTAAATGAACATCTCTCTGGGCTGGGACCGAGGTTGTGGCAACATAGCAAAATGCACCAAGAAGGTCAGTGTTAGTTGCTTGGTTGTGTCCAACTCTGTGACTTCATGGACTGTAGCCTGCCAGACTCCTCCACTTATGGAACTCTCCCAGGAAGAATATGGAAGCGGGTAGCCATTTCCTTCTCCAGGGGATCTTCCCCACCCAGGGATTGAACCCAGGTCTCCTACACAGCAGGCAGATTCTTTACCATCTGAGCCACTGGGGGAGCCCCAAGAAGGTAAGAATCATGGGCAAATATGTGACAGGTTACGGTGCCTCCCTAAGAAAAATGGTAATGAAAATTGAAATCACCCAGGATGCCAAATACACTTGCTCCTTCTGTGGCAAAACCAAGATGAAGAGATGAGCTCTGGGCATTTGGCACTGTGACTCCTGCATAAAAATAGTAGCTGGTGGTGCTTGGAATATAAACTATATACAAAATTTATACCAAAATGGATTAAAGACTTGAACATAAGACTTGAAAGCATAAAATTCCTAGAAAACATAGGCAGTATGCTGCTTGACATAACTCTTGATGATGATTCTTTTGGATCTGATTTCCAAAGGAAATGTAACAAAACAAAAGCAAAAGTAAACAAGTGGGACATCAAACTAAAAAGCTTCTGCACAACAAAGGAAATCATCAGTTCAGTTCAGTCGCTAAGTCCTGTTCGACTCTTTGCAACCCCATGGACTGCAGCACACCAGGACTCCCTGTCCATCACCAACTCCCAGAGTTTACTCAAACTCATGTCCATTGTAGTCGGTGATGCTATCCAACCATCTTATCCTCTGTCGTCCCCATCTCCTCCTGCCTTCAATCTTTTCCAGCATCAGGGTCTTTTCCAATGAGTCAACTTTTCGCATGAGGGGGGCAAAGTATGGAGTTTCAGCTTCAGCATCAGTCCTTCCAATGAATATTCAGGATTGATTTCCTTTAGGATGGACTGGCTGGATCTCCTAGCTGTCCAAGGGACTCTCAAGAGTCTTCTCCAACAGCACAGTTCTAAAGCATCAGTTCTTCAGCAGTCAGCTCTATTTATAGTCCAACTCTCACATCCATACATGACTACTGGAAAAACCATAGCTTTGACTATATGGACCTTTGTTGGCAAAGTAATGTCTCTGCTATTGAATATGCTATCTAGGCTGGTCATAACTTTTCTTCCAAGGAGCAAGCGTCTTTTAATTTCACAGCTGCAATCACCATCTGTAGTGATTTTGGAGCCCCCCCCAAAAAAGTCTGTCACCTTTTCCCCATATATTTGCCATGAAGTGATAGGACCAGATGCCATGATCTTAGTTTTCTGAATGTTGGGTTTTAAACCAACTTTTTCACTCTCCCCTTTCACTTTCATCAAGAGGCTCTTTAGTTCTTCTTCACTTTCTGCCCTAAGGGTGATGTAATCTGCATATCTGAGGTTATTGACATTTCTCCCTGCAATCTTGATTCTAGCTTGTGCTTCATCCAGCCTGACATTTTGCATGATGTAAGGAGTATGTCAAGGGTGTATATTGTCACCCTGCTTGTTTAACTCATATGCAGAGTACATCATGAGAAACGCTGGGCTGGAAGAAGCACAAGCTGGAATCAAGATTGCTGGGAGAAATATCAATAACCTCAGATATGCAGATGACACCACCCAAATGGCAGAAAGTGAAGAGGAACTAAAAAGCCTCTTGATGAAAGTGAAAGAGGAGAATGAAAAAGTGGGCTTTAAAGCTCAACATTCAGAAAACTAAGATCATGGCACCTGGTCCCATCACTTCATGGGAAATAGATGCAGAAACAGTGTCAGACTTTATTTCTGGGGGCTCAAAAATCACTGCAGATGGTGATTGCAGCCATGAAATTAAAAGACGCTTACTCCTTGGAAAGAGGGTTATGACCAACCTAGATAGCATACCACAAAGCAGAGACATTACTCTGCCAACAAAGTCTGTTCAAGGCTATGGTTTTTCCAGTGGTCATCTATGGATGTGACAGTTGGACTGTGAAGAAAGCTGAGCGCCAAAGAATTGATGCTTTTGAACTGTGGTATTGGAGAAGACTCTTGAGAGTCCCTCAGACTGCAAGGAGATCCAACCAGTCCATCCTAAAAGAGATCAGTCCTGGGTGTTCATCGGAAAGACTGATGCTGAGGCTCAAACTCCAATACTTTGGCCACCTCATGCGAAGAGTTGACTCACTGGAAAAGACCCTGATGCTGGGAGGGACTGGGGGCAGGAGAAGGGGATGACAGAGGATGAGATGGCTGGATGGCATCACCAACTTGATGGACATGAGTTTGGGTAAACTTTAGGAGTTGGTGATGGACAGGGAGGCCTGGCGTGCTGCAGTTCATGGGGTCACAAAGAGTTGGACACGACTGAGCGACTGAACTGAACTGAAGGTGTGGAGAAAAGGGAACTCTTGTTCACTACTGGTGGGAATGTATACTGGTGCCACCACTATGCAAAACAGTACAGAGGCACCCAAAATATTAAAAAACAGAACTACCATATGACCCAGCAATTCCACTCGTATTTATCCAAAGAAAACAATAAAGATATATGCACCCCACCACTTGCAGCTTTATTACAGAGGCCAAGATATATAAACAACTTAATATGGACTAATGGATAAAGAAAATGTGGTATACATATACAATGGAATATTATTTCGTCACAAAAAGGAATGAAATCTTGCCATATGCAACAACATGGATAAACTCTGAGGGCACTATACTAAGTGAAACAGGTTAGATAAAAAGAGAAAATAATATATAGGGAAACTTTTCAAAAAACAACAACAAAAAACTAAGCTCACAGACGCAGAGAAAGGATAGTTGGTGGTCAGAGGTGGGGGAGGGGAGGTGAAATGAGTGAAGGGCATTAAAAGGTATAAGCTTTCAATTATAAAATAAGTCAATCATGGGGAGCTAGTGACTATAGTTAATAATACTGTATTGCATATTTTAAAGTTGATAAATCTTAAATTCTCAAAACAAGAAAAAAATGTTACTATGTACGGTGATGGACGCTAACTAGACTTGTGGTGATCATTTTTCAATATATACAAAAATCAAATCACTCTATTGTACAGCGAAGACTAATAAAATATTACATGTCAATTATACTTCCATTTAAAAAAAAAGGAACAGGTAATGATGGTCAACATTAGATTTAAAGCCATGTATGTTATACAGAGAATTCAATATTAGAAGTGTATTTACTAGAACTAAAAGTTATTAATTTAATATGACATCTCAAAAAGTACTTCAAACTATCTTGTTGAAAGGATATAGATAGGTATTTTTAGTACAGTTAATAAAGTTGTCTTCATGCCAAGGAAAAAATTAATACAAAGAAATCAAAGTATAAAAAGAGTTAAGAAAATTTTGGAGGGACTTCCCTGGTGGTCCAGTGGCTAAGATCTTGTGCTCCCAATGCAAAGGCCCGTGTTCAATCCCTGGTCAGGGAACTAGATCCCACATGCTGCAAGGCCTGGTGCAGTCAAATAATCTTTTTTTTTAAAGAAAATTTTGGAAGAGAAATATAATGGGAGTATATTTTTGTCCCACCAGAATATACAATAAATATATAATAATTAAAATGGCATATTTATTAGAATACAAAGTATTCATATTCCAGAAACAAACCCAAGTAGGTACAGAACTCAATATATGGTAAAGAGAGCATAATCAATAATTCAGAAAATGCTGGCTATCCAATAGAATAAAAAAGATCACTGCCTCATTTTATTCACAAAAATTAATTTTAAGTAGTTATCTAAATGTTAAAAAAATCTTTCTTTAGAATAACTAAAAATAGTAAAATACAGAGAAGGTTCTCAGGGTCCAAAAGAAGTCCTCAGACCACATCATGAGAATTTCTGACCTAAAGGGCAGACTAATTTGTGCACAACCAGGGGTAAACCTCAAACTCTGCAAATAAACTCTGCCCCAAATCTTGGCTGTTAAGCCATGCATTTGCAGTAGAAACTCCAGGGTACACTGACAAAGAACTTCATTTCAGCTGCTGTCACCAATGAAGAGAGAATGGAATTTTACTCCAATTAAGCAAACTGCGTGCTAAAACTAAAAACCGTTCTTCAGAAAACACAACAGAATCTAATCTATACATTCACTCAAAATACAAGTATAAAGTTAAGAAATTATTGGATACACCCCCGCCCCGCCCAAAAAAAGGCTTTCCAGGTGGCACCAGTGGTAAAGAATCCATTGCCAGTGCAGGAGATGCAAGGGATGTGGGTCAATCCCTGGGTCGGGAAGATCCCCAGAGTAGGAAATAGCACTCCGGTTCAGAATTCTTGTCTGGAAAATTTCGCGGGCAGAGGGGCCCGGAGGGCTACAATCCATGAGGTCACAGACTGAGCAACTGAGTGCACACAAAAAACACAAAACAAATTTAAAAACCCAAGAAAATGTGACGTATACTCAAGAGAATACAGTGAACAAATTCAACCTCAAAACGTAGATGTCACAATTGGAGGCCTAAAGGGCAGTATTTTCAGAAAGACTTAGAGAAAAGCAATCACAGAGAATTAGACATCATAAAAGGAACCAAAAAATTCTAGACCTAAAAACTACAATAACTGAATTGGAAAATACCTTAAGTGGGTTTAACAGCAAACTGGAGACAGCAGGAGATAAATTCTAAGAAATTATATGAGAAAGAAAAAAAAAAAAAAAGACTGAGTACAGTAGAGCCTCAGAGACCTGTGGGGCAGTATCAAGAAGTCAAATATTACTTAAATTACAGAAAAAGAGACTAGGAAAGAAATATATTGAAAAAATAATGGCAAATGGGACTTCCCTGGTGGTCCAGCAGTTAAGACTCAGCACTCCCTCTGCAAGGGGGCACAAGTATGATCCCTGATTAGAAAACTAAGGTCCCAAAGGCTGTACAGTGAGTGTGGCCAAAGAGTAAAAAAGAAATTATTAATAATGCCCAAAACTTCCCCAATTTGGTGAGAAACAAGTTGTTTTTAATATTAATATATTCAATATTAATAAAACTAAACAGGAAAAACACAAAATACACCTATGAATATTCATAGTCAGTCAGCTTAAAAAGATAAAGAAAAAAATCTTGAAAGTAGCCAGAGAAAAGAGCAGCAAGCTAGAACAAAAATGAGTGTCACCTAATTTCTCATCAAAAATTATAGAGAAAACAATGGAACCACATCTTTAAAGAACTGGAGGGGAAATTTTTCAAGCTAAAATTCTTTAGCAAAACTATTCCTCAAAAACCAAGTAAAGGGCTTTCCTGGTGGCTCAGTGGTAAAGAATCTGCCTGCCAATGCAGGAGACATGGGTTTGATCCTTGATCCAGGAGGATCCCACATTGCTCTGGAGCAGCAGAGCCTGTAAGCCACAACTATTGAGCCTGTGCTCCAGAGCCTGGGAGCCACAACTACTGAAGCCTGAGCCCCCTAGAGCCCATGCTCCACAACAAGAGAAGCCACAGAAATGAGAAGCCCTCAAACCACAACCAGAGTAGCCCCTGCTTGCCACAACTAGATAAAAGCCAGCACAGCCAATAAATAAAATTATTAAAAAAAAATAATAAAGATACATTTAAAGATATGCAGATGACACCACCCTTATGGCAGAAAGTGAAGAGGAGCTAAAAAGCCTCTTGATGAAAGTGAAAGAGGAGAGTGAAAAAGTTGGCTTAAAGCTCAACATTCAGAAAAAGAAGATCATGGCATCTGGTCCCATCACTTCACGGGAAATAGATGGGGAAACAGTAGAAACAGTGTCAGATTTTATGTTTTTGGGCTCCAAAATCACTGCAGATGGTGACTGCAGCCATGAAATTAAAAGACGCTTACTCCTTGGAAGAAAAGTGATGACCAACCTACGAGTATATTCAAGAGCAGAGCCATTACTTTGCCAACTAAGGTCTGTCTAGTCGAGGCTATGGTTTTTCCAGTGGTCATGTGTGGATGTGAGAGTTGGACTGTGAAGAAAGCTGAGCGCCGAAGAATTGATGCGTTTGAACTGTGGTGTTGGAGAAGACTCCTGAGGGTCCCTTGGACTGCAAGGAGATCAGTCCTGGGTGTTCATTGGAAGGACGGACGTCGCAGCTGAAACTCCAATACTTTGGCCACTTCATGCGAAGAGCTGACTCATTAGAAAAGACTCTGATGCTGGGGAAGATTGAGGGCAGTAAGAGAAGGGGACAACAGAGGATGAGATGGTTGGATGGCATCACCGACTCAATAGACATGGGTTTGGGTGAACTCCGGGTGTTGGCAATGAATAGGGAGGCCTGGCATGCTGTGGTTCATGGGGTCGCAAAGAGTCAGACACGACTGAGCAACTAAACTGTACTGAACTGAACAAAGCCTTTGTAGATCACAACAAACTGTGGAAAATTCTTAAAGAGATGGGAATACCAGATCACCTTACTTGCCTCTTGAGAACTCTGTATGCAGGTCAGGAAGCAAACTCTGTATGCAGTAAGAACGGGACATGGAACAACAGACTGGTTCCATCTGGGAAAGAAGTAAGTCAAGGCTTCCTATTTTCACCCTGCTTATTTAACTTACATGCAGAGTACATCATGCAAAATGTCAGGCTGTATGAAGTACAAGCTGGAATCAAGACTGTAGGGAGAAATATCAATCACTTCAGATATGCAGATGACACCACCCTTATGGCAGAAAGCGAAGAAGAGCTGAAGAGCCTCTTGCTGAAAGTGAAGGGGGAGAGTGAAAAAGCTGGTTTAAAACTCAACCCTCAAAAAACTAGTATCATGGCATTCAGTCCCATCATTTCATGGCAAATAGATGGGGAAACAAATGGAAACAGTGACAGACTTTATTTTCTTCGGCTCCAAAATCACTGCACATGGTAACTGCAGCCATAAAATTAGAAGACTCTTGCTCCTTGGAAGAAAAGCTATTACCAACCTAAACAGCATATTAAAAGCAGAGATTATTTTGCTGACAAAGGTCCGTCTAGCCAAAGCTATAGTTTTTCCAGCAGTCATGTATGGATGTGGGAGTTGGACTATAAAGAAAGCTGAGCACCAAAGAATTGATGCTTTTGAACTGTGGTGTTGGAGAAGACTTTTGAGAGTCCCTTGGACAGCAAGGAGATCCAACCAGTCCATCCTAAAGGAAATCGTCCAGAATATTCATTGAAAGGACTGATGCTGAAGCTGAAATTCCAATACTTTGGAGTTTGTAAAGAACTGACTCATTGGAAACGACCTTGATGCTGGGAAAGAGTGAAGGCAGGAGAAGAAGAGGACGGCAGAGGAGAGCTGGTTGGATGGCATCACTGACTCAATGGACATGAGTTTGAGCAAGCTTCCGGAGTTGGTGATGGACAGGGAAACCTGGCGTGCTATAGTCCGTGGGGTTACAAAGAGTCAGACATGACTGAGCAACTGAACTGAACTGATGAAAAACCTCAAACTTTTAGTTTTGAAACATTGGATGTTTCACCACTAAAACTGGGAAGAAGGCAATGATGCCTACTCTCAACAATTCTATTCAAAATTTTATTAAGGGTCCTGGTTACTGCAATAAAAATAAGAAATGAAAGGTAAAAAAATTGAAAAAGTAGTAAACTGTCCCTATTTGCAAACATGACTATGAAGGTAGAAAATGGGAAAGAATTAACAAAAAGATTATGAATCTTTACATTTAACCACATCAAAACACAAAATTAATATAAAAAATTATTGTATGTCTATGAAATAGCAAGGGCTTCCCAGGTGGCTCAGTAGTAAAGAATCCACCTGCCAAGCAGGAGACATAGGTTTGACCCCTGGGTGGGGAAGATCCCCTAGAGAAGAAAATCAAAACTCACTCCAGTATTCTTGCCAAGAAAATCCCATGGATAGAGGAGTCCAGTGGGCTACAGTCCATGGGGTCACAAAGAGTTAGACAGGATTTAGTAACTAAATGTCACTAAATGTCACAACAACAAATGTCCTAGCAAACAAATGAAAAATAAAATCAAAACATAATTCCACTTACAACTGCATCATATAAAATATTTAGCAATAAATTAACAAAAAATATGCAAGCCCTCACCAAAAACTACAAAATATTGCTGAGATGAAGATCACTTAATAAGTGAAGAGATGTCAAGCTTCAAGACTGCCAAAAAGTTACTTCTCAAAAAAATCTATAAACTCAACACAATCCCAATCATAGGCCCAGCACAATCATAATCCTTTTTATATAAACTGACAAACTTATTCTAAAATTCATAATAAAAACATAAGGTCCTAGAATAGACAAAACAATCTGGGAAAACAACAAAAGCTAGAAAGTCTGCATTCACTAAATTTAGGACTTTTTCTAACACTATTCAGTGGTTCTCAGTTGGAGGCAATTTTGCACCTCAGGGGACATTTGATGGCTCAGCGGTAAAGAATCCGCTTGCGATACAGGAGACACAGGTTCAATCCCTGGGTCAGGAGGATCCCCTGGAAAAGGAAATGGCAACCCATTCTAGTATTCTTGCTTGGGAAATCCCATGGACAGAGGAGCCTAGTGGGCTACAGTCTGAGGGGTCACAAGAGTCAGGCACAACTTAGTGACTAAACTACCACCAGATACATTTTTGGTTTTCACCACTGGGAGGGTGCTACTGAAATCTACTAGGTAGAGGCCAGAGATACTAATAAAATTCTGTAGTACACAGTACACCCCCACAACAACCTGGCCCAAAATTTCAACAGTGCCAAAGTTAGGAACCCCTAAACTACAATAGCCAAGACAACATGGTCTGTTGTTGTTCAGTCACTCAGTTGTGTCCAACTCTTTGTGAACCCAAAGATGCAGTACTCAAGCCTTCCCTGTCCATCACCATTTCCTGGAGTTTGCTCAAACTCAGGTCCATTGCGTTGGTGATGCCATCCAACCATCTCATCCTCTGTTGCCCCCTTCTCCTCCTGCCTTCACTCTTTCCTAGCATCCAGGTCTTTTCCAATGAACCAGCTCTTTGCATCAGGTAGCCAAAGTATTGGAGCTTCAGCATCATTCCTTCCAGTGAACACTCAGGGTTGATTTCCTTTAGGATTGACTGATTTGATCTCCTTGCTGTCCAAGGGACTCTCAAGAGTCTTCTCCAACACCACAATTCGAAGGCATCAGTTCTTCGGTGTTCAACCTTTTTTACTGTCCAGCTCTCATATCCATTCATGACTACTAGAAAAACCACAGCTTTGACTATATGGACCTTTGTAGGAAAAGTAATGTCTCTGCTTTTTAGTATGTTACCTAGGTTTGTCATTGCTTTTCTTCCAAGGAGCAAGTGTCTTTTAATTTCATGGCTTCAGTCACCACCCACAGTGATTTTGGAGCTGAAGAAAATAAAAGTACTGATGTCAGTACAATGTGCTACTGACAATCAGGATTTTCCAACAGATAAATGAAATAGAATACAGATTACAGAAGGTAAACTCCAGGTCAACTGACTGACAAAGGCATCAATGCAATTAAATGGAATAAAGAAGTGTTTTCAACACAAGGTCCTAGAATAAGATAGCCATGTGTAAAAATTGAACTGTGATTCCCACCTCACCACACACATTAGTTCACAATGGGTCAGAGACCTAAATAAAAAGCTAACATGCTAAATTCTAGAAGCACAGTATCTTTACAATTTAGCAAAACAATCTGTAAAGACTTAAAAGCAGAATACACAACTATAATTTGATAAAAACCCAATTAAAATATGGGCAGGGGACTTCCCTGGTGGTCCAGTGGATAAGAGTCCACCTTCCATTGCAGGGAACATGGGTTTAGTCCCTGGTCAGGGAACTATGATCCCACATGCTGTGGGGCAGCTACTAAGCCCACAGGCCAGAACTACAGAGCCCACGTGCTCTGGAGCACATCTTCCTCAACCAAAAGTAAATAAATTAAATACGGACAAAAAACTTGAACATTCGACATTTCACCAAAAATGACACACAAATGGCTAACAAGCACATGAAAAAAATGGTCAGTACCAATATTTCTCACAAAATACAAAAGTAAAACAAGAAAGAGAAATACAAATTAATTCCACAAACTACAAAACAATTGTGCATATATGTGCTCAGTCACTCAGTTGTGTCCAGCTCTTTATGACCCCATGGATTGTAGCACACCAGGCTCCTCTGTCCATGGAATTTTCAGGAAAGAATACTGGAGTGGGTTACCATTTCCTATACCCATTGGGAAGACTAAAATTTACAGGACTGAAAACAAGCAATTGTTGGTGAAAATATGAAATTACCCCAACTCTCACATATTGCTGGTGGTTAGGTAAAATGTTACAACAGCTATAGCAGTTTCTCCTAAAGTATACACTTACCCTAGGACCCAGTAATTCTACTCTGATATTTACCCAAGAGAAATAAAAACTTACGTCTACAAAAGGCCTCACATAAGAATGGTCTCTTTTATTCATAACAGTGAATATATCTGTCAACAAGTGATGCACTGTGGTATATTCATACAGCAGACCACTATTTAGCAATAAAAATAATGATACATCCAACAACCTAAATAATCCCAAATACTATGTAAAACAAGCCAGCAGAAAGAGTATGGTACTGTATGATAACATGCATATCCAATTGTAGAGTAGGCAAAGTAATCTATGGTTTAAAAGAAAAAAGGAAAAGAACAGCAGATGCCTTGGCAGGGCAGGGGCCATGGGGGCAGCATGAATGAGGAACATGGACATCAAGTGGAAAGGTTCACTATAGACATTTCTGGGATAACAAAAATGTCCAGTATCTTGAGTGAAGATGCTTACATGATGTAAACATTTATCAAAATAAGCAGTTTTGTGCATTATGTATATTTGATATAAAACAACTATTTTTTAAAAACCTAGGAGGGAGGGGAGTAGACAGATAATATTGAAATAAGAAATTGAAGAACTGCCAAACCTGAGTGACAGGCACATAAGGCTTCATTATACTACTTTTGTTTACCTTATATATGCCTGAAACTTTCCATAATCAAAGGTATTTAAAAAATAACTTCTCTCAATTCCCTCTCAGTGGAGGAAGAAAACTAATAATCAACTGTTCTTGACATAAATTACAATCTTACTTCTTATTTCTCTGAGTTTTCTTTATGCTGAATAATCCATCCCTTACACTTTCTTTAATCTTATTCACCACAGCACAGCTCACCTTGAAACCAGTTCAGATTTTCCATGATTGACTTACTTATTACTACCTGTAGGGAGAAAAGGATTGGAAAGAGCTAACCCTCCTTTCGCCCATAACTACCTAATAGCAATATGATACCTACACTGAATATATTTCCTAACTCAAATCCCAACATTGAACTTAGCATCTAGAATTTTAATAATTTTAATCTTATTACCTCCCTCTCATGAGAATTCATTTGCAATGGCAAATAAGGATCTTATCCTACTGACTATTTCTTTAGATATGGCACATAAAGGATACCCAGTGAATATGTGTAAATCAAATATTCAAGAAATATAATATCAGAGCTCACAAATACACAGTTTGGCTCTCTTACTGATAGTACAAATTATTTCCCACCTCAGTTATATCCATTGTGTTTTGCCTTTAACCTTATTGGTATGTATGTCTTCATTTCAGGTGGAATAGATCTGTGTTTAAGAACTTCACATCTCCTCTTTGCTAAAAAATGTAATCATATAATATTTTAAAACAGTAAGTCAATTTAATCTATATATTTCACTGTTTGAAGTGATATGATTTCTATATATTTTTTTTTATTTTTTTTCTGCTCTTACTCATATGGATAATGAAAAAAGTCACAATGCTTTGAAAATCTCAAATTCTGTTAAACCACCATAAACCTAAAAATCTCTAGAAATATGAAAATTCAGAGTTCCTTAAAAACAGCTAAAGTGCAGTTAAGAATAGATTTTTAACAAAAACAAAGATTACTTGAAAAGAATTTGTCTAACAAAGCACCTATATAAGCCCAAGACCAAGTTGTTAGTTCCCTCCCGCGAAATACAGGAAATCAAGGTTTGTTCTCAGAGTATGTGCTTCAGTAAACATTTGGAGTATGGTTTATAAGCAAAACCATCATCTTGGATTAGGATTTTCAAACATTCTAAGGGAGAAAGCATCAGAAAAGTAACCATCAGGAGAAGCAGAAATAAAATTACTCACAAAGAACGACATTATACATATAAAATTTTATTATTAAAAAACAGTTCAGAAATATCTTACAAATATTAATTGCCACAGATTCAAATCCAAGTTCTTCCAGAAGCCATTTTATATTCATAAATTATACATAACTTTTAGAACATTTACTTTAAATGTACCAAATGCAGCAAAAGACTTAAAGATAGAAGTTTCAAAGCAAATACTCATTTAGAGACACCAGCAAATAGATCTGACCTTTTCAAGTGGCTTTCCCAAAGAGTTTCCAATCAATTTCCAATCATTCAAGACTTCTTCAACTTTGGAAATAAACCTAGGAAGGAGGAAAAAACTTTCAAACTATGTAATCACACGTTTTTCCTATTGTTATACAATTTCTTTGTTTTTTTTTTTAACACTTTTAACAGAAGGCTTGTAAAGTTTAGTATTGTTATTGTAAATTTATCAACGTGCAACAAAAAACAAAAAAGTAATCTTTAGCCCAAGAATTCTTAGATTTTAATTTTTTTTAGATTTTTTTTAAAGTCTTAGATTTTTTTTTTTTCATTTTTTAAAAATCTACTGCCTACCCAACGCCATTCTGGTTTCTATAAAATAAAAATAAATCTCTCCATATTGAAATGAAAATAGTAAACCTGGGACACAAGTAAAAATTGACAGACTGAAATGATACTATTAAGGATAACTGGGCTTCCCAAGTGGTGCTACTGGTAAAGAACCTGCCTGCCAATGCAAGAGACATAAGAGAGACACAGGTTCAACAGCTGGGTCAGGAAGATCCCCCGGAGGAGGGCATGGCAACTGACCCCAGTATTCTTGCCTGCCATGGACAGAGGAGCCTGGCAGCCTACAGTCCACAGGGTCACAGAGTCGGACACCACTGAAGTGACTTAGGACACACACACAGGCTTCCTAGGTGGCACTTGGAAGGAAGAATCCACCTTTCAATGCAGGAGGCCTAAGAGACAGGGTTCAATCCCTGAGTAAGGAAGATTCCCTGGAGTAGGAAATGGCAATCCACTTCAGTATTCTTGCCTGGAAAACTCCATAGACAGAGGAGCCTGGCAGGCTACAGTCCATGGGGTCACAAAAAGTCAGACACGACTAAGCACACACACATACACACATAACAATAATTCTGAAACCAATAATCTCTTCACTATGCTCCAAATAACTTATCTCTTTAAATTAACTTTCTTTAAAGATACTTAATGAATTCTCTGATTTGCCTTCCACTCCTCCAAAAAAACATTATTTGGGAACTCTGCCCATTAAAATAAAACAAGTTTTAATGGACACCTGGCAAGAAACAAAGTAGATCTGTCAACTTTAAGGGATTTTAAACTATTCACTGTCTGATCTTTAATGATCAAGCAGACCTATCAAAGAGAATGAGCTGTGACTAGCAACACGCTCTGTATCAGCAAATGAACACTGTCAAAGCTCAGTAGTAGTGTTCAATATACATAAAAGGACACTTTCAGCTTAGTCACTCACTTGTGTCCAATTCTTTGTGACCCCATGGACTGTAGCACGCCAGCCTCCTCTGTCCATGGGAATTCTTCAGGCAAGAATACTGGAGTGGGTTGCCATGCCCTCCTCCAGGAGATCTTCCCAACCCAGGATCCAACCCAGGTCTCCTGTACTGCAGGTAGATTCTTGACCAGCATGGAAGCCCAAGCCACCAAGAAGCTGACTACTTATACTATATATGTATGATGCAATCTAACAGCAATGCTGCTCTCCTAAAACACCTACAGACTATTGCCAGAGTACTAAAATTAATTCTAGTCAAAATATATACACAAATATCAGGTTTTGCCATCAGGGACATTATAAATTATTATTTACATTCTAAGTTTTTATGATTCAACTGAACCTTCTAATTATTCCTTTTTAAAATGAAGATATTAATTAATATAGTATTTTGAGGGGGTTCAAATGGCAATTATCAGATCTTATAAAGAGTGCTCTAGAAATAAGTTAATATGTTTACAAAACCATATAAAAATTTTAATGTATGTATATGTGAGTGAAAATCTGTACATGAAATATACATTTATAAAGGTAAAAAACTGGAAACTATCTTAGGTACAACTGCAGCAAAAAGCTGTAAATTAATGACATATCCACTCAATGGACTAACATGCACCCATTAAAAATCATGTTTTGAAGCCTGCTTGAGGAATAAGAAAAAGTCCATATGTTAAATGAAAAAATGAAGCTATAGATATAAGTATAAATATAGTATAACCAAAGTTTATAACACACACAGATTACATGGAATTTTCTCAAAATACTGACAGTAGCTATCTCCTGGTGGTAGAATTACAGGTGATTTTTCTTTTTTTCTTTTATAATGAAGTATTTTAATAAATATCAGGGCTTCCCTGATAGCTCAGTTGGTAAAGTTCGATTCCTGGGTCCAGTCTTCTTGGGCTTCCCTTGTGGCTCAGCTGGTAAAGAATCCGCCTGCAATGTGGGAGACCTGGGTTCAATCCCTGGGTTGGGAAGATCCCCTGGAGAAGGGAAAGGCTACCTACTCCAGTATTCTGGCCTGGAGAATTCCATGGACTGCATAGTCCATGGGGTTGCAAAGAGTTGGCACAACTGTGCAACTTTCACTTCACCTCATTTTAATAAAAGGGATTCCCAGTTGGCACTAGTAGTCAAGAACTCGCTTGCCAATGCAGGAGACTTAAGAGACTCGGGTTTCAACTCTTGGTAGGCAAGATCTGCTAGAGAAGCAAATGGCAACCCACTCCAGTATTCTTGCCTGGGGAATCCCATGGACAGAGGAGCCTGGAAGGCTACAGTCCACATCACAAAGAGTCAGACTTGACTGAAGGGACTTCACATTTTAATTTCACAGTAAAAGAAGGAACATCTTAAAATATTCACTGTATTAGCAATACTATCAGTTCTAAAAAAGACCAAAATCGGAGCCTATTCTGTAAGTATTGAGATTTGATTAGAAAAATGTAATAACTACCCCCGAAAGCTCTCTAGATCTCACCTGAAGGATCACTTCCTCTTACTCTTCAATATTAGGTTCTTCTGTTATATGCTCTTAAAAAATGTTTCCTTCCCTCTTCTCAGCTCTCATTTCAACTGTAACTACAGACTCACTTGTATCATTATTTATTCACATCCTTCTTTTTCATTAGTTTATATGTTCAACAACAGCAGGAACCATCTGTTTTCACTGACCACCACATCCTTATGCCCTGCATTGTGCTTGATACATGTTCACTCAGTATTTTTTCAATGGACAAATAATAAAAGGAGTTATTGGTTTCTATAAATTGTCCATACAGCTCATAACATACTGATAAATTTCATTCAAACATTAAACTCAAGGTTTAAAAGACTCCAAAGTCTTACCATTTTCCTACGAACTGTAAAACACTAATTTCATTCTATAAACAAGAGCATGAAGCCAAAAATCGAATTTCCTACTTTGAGGTAGTTTTCATAACTCTGTTAACAACTACCCCCAAATAAGGAGTTAGAAGGATTTAGTATTTCACCTGAGGATATTTTAAATATTTAGCTAGTGGAAAATGATTATTTATCCATTAAATACTCTAATGTTTCCTTCCTCAATTCACTCTCAAGATTCAAACTACTACATTTTCTAACTACCTTTAAGATTTACGACATTATTTCAAATTCAACAGGTCTAAAACTATATTCTCTCTTTGCCACTTTCTTATCTTCACTCTTCTAGGCAAGAAACTGCAGTTTCATGTTTTTTTTCCTACTCCTACATTTCATCAACTTTATCTTCTACTTCTTTGAAATGTCTTACAATCTTCCCTCCTACCCTTTCTCTCCAGTTTCCTAATCACCAACCTAACCAAAATAGTAACTCACTTGCCTTCATTTCACCTCATCTTGGCAAACAACTTTGGTAACACACAATCAAGGGTCTCTCGCTACTGCTCTGTAATGGCTCTTAAGCGTGGTCTCTTGACCCAGCATCAGCACCTGGGATCTTCTTAGAATGAAAATTTTTGAATCCACCTCAGACATACAGAATTATAAACTATGATTCTAATGCACACTGAAGTTTGAGAATCACTGGTCTTAAAGCATCAAATTTAGATTCCTTTACTTAGCTTTGGAGGCTGTCTATAACCTGGTTTTATCTTAATAATCTTATTTATTTTCCTTCAACAGTCTTCACTCCAGTGAAGACATTTCATCAAATTCCAAAGGTTTTCACCTGTCTCTGATCCTGTCAGGACTGTCTCATATTTAACCAGTTTTTTTTTTCCATTTATTTTCCACTTTCCAGGCCTGGCACATTTCTTGTCTTTTCTGTGAAAATACCTTCAACAATTACAATCCACAATTACCATCCTTATACTAATATAACTATTTGCTGTTTTGTTTTTTTAACACAGAGATAATTGATTTGTTTTGATTTTGTTCTTTTCTGTTAGTATAGTTCTGAACACATAGTACCTATTCAATAAGGCCTTGCCTGGGTGGTTATGTCTTACCTTTTGGGGGGAGGTGGGGGTGGGGCGGGGACCACACGTCAAACTAGCATCCCAGCAGGGATCTTTTCTACGCTATTTAAGGACAAGACATTCACAACCAGATAGATTTCCTCCCCCAATCAGAAAGATCATAAAATATTCCAAGCTAACTACTAACCTCAGTACTCAAAAAACCTGAAGGGCCTCTTGGACAACGAACTGATAACATCTCGACCTAAGCTATTACTCCTCCACAAACTTGGCGTTCAACTAATTTTAGTGATCCAACAATTTCACTCAGCTATTCAACTGGAGTTTGGTGGTACAGGAATTGGGAGTTTCCATGGCAAAGGAAGCCTGGGTCACATTACGCACTGAAATGGAACAATTAAACGTTCCAAAGCCATACACAATCTGTTTCGAAAGGTTACCCTAAAAGACAGGATGGAGATGGTGGGAGTGTGGCAGATGGACAACCACCAAGATTCAGAAGAAAGGCCTCCTCTTGAAACGGATGTACAAGGAAAGGGAGGGGGCTGGGAAGCAGCTGCGAAGTTTGTTGCTTACTATAACAAACGAATTAGTTACACGGACATTAACACAGGAACGGAAGGTAGCCTCCGGAACTGTTTCGGCGGGTGATCAACAACTAAAGGACCAAAAGTCTAATGGAAAGTGGTTTAAAAGGAAAGAAAAACAAAACTTCGGAGAGCCAGAGTCTCCGGGGTAATACAGATGGGGGCGGGCCGGGGCTTGTCAGACGTGGAAGAGGCTTGCGGTGGACCACAGAAGGGAGGAGGCGAAGACCGGGGAGCCAAGGGGCTTAACTTTTCCCGCAGAAGTGGCGTCACTTGTGGTCAAGGTTGGGGAAGTAGCCGGGCGGAGCCGGGGCCCAAACTGCTGGTAACCAATGATACGACTCACTCACCTTTCCCATTCCGAGGCAGTGGTGAAGTCCGTGATCTCAAATACCTCGGACTCGGGCTGCATAAGTGGAAAGAAAGAAAGAGATTGAGCTCCCGGGAGCTGACCCGGAGGGGCTAACTTAAACAGAGGCAGGGATAGGTAGGGGGCAGACACCTCACCTCACTGTCAGCCGCCATCTTGCGGAGCGCCGATGTGGGCGCTAGGACTGCCGGGAAGAAAGGCAGGAAGGCGAGGGGAGGAGGGGAATAGAGGAGCAGAGAGCGGGCGGGGGCACCTCTTCCGGTTAGTTTGGCAAAGTCTCCTGAGGCTGAAGTCATTTAATTTTTCTTCTGTAATATTTCTTGTACCTGAGAAGAAAGAACTTACACTACCCTCAAGTACCCGTTCTCTAGCTGATTTAACAAAAGTTAAAATTCTCCTGTAGAGTAATGAATTCAGGAAAGGAACAGAAGCAAGAACAAGGCCTTAGACCCATGTGGGTATGATTTTCCGAAAAAAACCTAAAACATATTGGTTTTATTCTTGTTTTTTCATTCGTCCTCTCAATCGATTGCAAGGCACTGAGCTAGATGCTGTAATATCCACCATCCCTCACCTCCAAGATTTCAGGCAGTTTGGGTAAGTCATCAAATAAAACCATTATACCAGTTATCTGGTTTCTGAGAAGAGCAACATGCTGTTTAATGAACACTTTTTTAAGCCACTGAAGGATAGGAGTGCCAGCTACTTGTTAGTCATTATATCTCATACATTCTGAAGTATTTACAGAGAAAATCATACCATGTCCAGGATTTGTTTCAAATAATAGGAGGAGGAGGTGGGTTGTTGTTTTTAGTTGCTGCTCTTTGGGACTCCATGGACTGTAGACCTTCAGGCTCCTCTGTCCATGAGATTTCCCAGACAAAAGTAGTGGAGTGTGTTACCATTTCCTTCTCTAGGGGATCTTCACAACAGAGTCGAACCCACGTCGCCTGCACTGGTAGGCAGATTCCTTATGGCTGAGCCACTCTGGAAGCCCTAGGGAAGTAGATATGGCTAGAAATAAAACAAGATTAGCCATGGGCACATAGGCTATTGTTTAAGCTATTGATGGGTACATGGATATGTATACTTTTCTCTCAACTACTATTAGGTCCAAAATTTTTCATAATTAAAAGCTTTTTTCCTTAAATTCTCCTGTTATTTATTTATTTATTATTTTTGGCCAAACCACGGGGCATGAGGGATCTTAGTTCCCAACCAGGAGTGGAACCATGCCCCCTGCAATGGAAGCACAGACTGTTAACCACTGAAAGGCCAGGGAAGTCTGAAAAAGCTTTTTTTTTTTAAGTTGTTTTTTTTTAAATTAAATCTCATTTAATGATTTTTTGCGACTCACAAGAAGGAATTTGTGGCTAGAGGACTCAGAAATGCAGCTTTAGCAATTAAATATTTTAATCTTAGGAGAGAGAGATATAAAAAATACAGTGATATACATGGTGCAGATGAGGAAACTAAGGTCAGAAGAACTGACTAGCTGTAACAAGCCTAGACAGTGTATTAAAAAGCAGAGACATCATTTTACTGACAAAGGTCTGTATAATCAAAGCTGATTTTTCCAGTAGTCATGTATGGATGTGAGAGTTGGACCGTAAAGAAGGCCAAAGAACTGATACTTTTGAATTGTAGTGCTAGAGAAGACTCTTGAGAGTTCCTTGGACTGCCAGGAGACCCAACCAGTCAATCCTAAAGGAAATCAACACTGAATATTCATTGAAAGGACTGGTACTGAAGCTGAAGCTCCAATACTTTGGCTACCTGATGCTAAGAACCAACTCATTGGAAGAGACCCTGATGCTGGGAAAGTCTGAAGGCAGCAGATGATTGGGGGCAGCAGAGGATGAGATGGTTAGATAGCAACACTGACTCAGTGGACATGTATTTGAGCAAACTCCAGGAAATAGTGTAAGACAGGGGAGCCTGGCATGCAGCAGTTCAGGGGATTGCAGAAAGTTGGGCACAAACGAGTGACTGAACAACAACAAACGAGGGAAAGGTGGGAATCAAAGAGCCGTTCACTTAACTTTTTAAGATTCTCTCCAGCTGAAATACATTTGTATGTTTTAAGGTCAAGCAAACCCAGGTTCAGCCACTTACTACCTATAAGACTGGGCAAATAACGTAAGCCCTCTAAACACCAATTTCTTCATTATTAAAATTTGTTTTGTAATACTTCTTACCACATAGGACTGTGGCAAAGATTAAGTTCTATGCACATTTGCAGAGTGGTTAACAGAATGTCCTGGCATGTAGTAAGTGATCCATTATGGTAGTAGCAATTATAATGGATGCTTTATATAATGAAAACTGTAACGTGTTACTCACATGTGAGTATTACTTTTTTTCCTTTTTAGTTAACCATTAAGAAGTTTCAGTGCAAGCCAAAATCTGAAACTGAAAAACCACAAAGATTTTGCTGCATGAAGTTAAATTTCAGAAACTGTAGGAAACAAGCCTTATCAGGTTGCTAGGTAAAGTTTCCTTCCAAGTTATTTTTGGCTCCTTCTCCCTGGAGAAACTTTTAAAATAAGTTATTTGTTAAAGTGAAGTGTGAAGCCAGGATGCTAATGATGTAAAGTACCCAGGGGAGACACACTTTTATTAGATTTTCACTGGTTCACCAGGCAGAAAAGATTTTGTTTCTTCAGTATTAAGAGCTATTTTGCTGCACGTCCAAAGGCGAGGGTTTTTCCATGCAAGCGTATTCCCTCTCTGGCATACCTTGCAGTTATTTCAAGGTGTTACCAATAATGGCCACAGGGAGAATTTTGACTCATAGGCAATTTAAGAGATTAGAGGCCTGGAAAAATCACCCTTGGCTTAGTCCTTAGAGGAAAGCAGGGGCATCACAGTTTAATTAGGTCTTAGCGAGAGAGCAAACATTGTGAGAGGAGCAACAGCAGTGGGGCTGCACCATTCTCATCTGCCTTGATGGCCTCTGTGCAGAGAGAATCAGGAATTTTCTGTGATATAGCTCTGAGATCAATTGCAGTAGAAGGTACAGTGGAAAGAGGAAGACACACTATGAGAACAGGAAACTGTTAGAAATTCTCTAAATCAAAGCTATCAGAATCATCAAAATTATCAGTATTCATTCATTCATTCAGCAAAATTTATCAAGCATCTACTGTCCTGGCAGTGAAGAGGAAAAAAGTGAAAGTGTTAGTAGCTCAGTTGTGTCCAGCTCTTTGCAACCCCATAGACTGTGGCCCACAAGGCTCCTTTGTCAATGGGATTTTCCAGGCAAGAATACTGGAGTGGGTTGCCATTCCCTTCTCCAGGGGATCTTCCCAATCCAGGGATCAAATCCTTGTCTCCTGGATGGAGAGACAGGTTCTGTATCATTGCAGAGGGACTCTTTACTGCTGAAACCACCAGGGAAGCATGGCATGTCATAGTCAATTGTAGGGAGGGGTTCAAAGAATAATCCCTGCCCTCAAGGTGTCCACAGCTTGAGATAAGTCAGAAAGAACTATACCATTTATAAAGGGAAGCACAATGGTTATTCAATTTCTTAAAGCTCTTTGTAAAATCAGTGGTGTGAAAACAATCAAGTAACCTTTCTGAACACACAGGCAATATCATGTATCCTTTAAGCAGACCACTGTTTCTTGGACTAGAAAGAGTTATAGCCACCAAGGCAGGAATCTCTAGAGAATTTCAAGAGAAGTAATGCAAACTTCCTTAACTCATCATTCATTCACTCCTTTGTTCATTCAACAAGCATCTGTTAAAAGCAGCTTCTATGTGCCTGACCCTGTTCTAGAAACTGAGAAACAAAAACTTAAAAACAAGATGCCTGCCCTCAGGAAGTTCCAAGTATAATTGAAGTCCCTCTAGGTGATAATGCTCAGTCAAGAACAGCTAGTTCTAATTCCCAAGTTGGTAACTTAACTTCTTGTCTGGTATTAGATCCAGAAAAGACAGTTCCTACTGGCAAGTTGACTTAGTTTGCCCATGTTTACTTGTTCCTATTTAAACTATTCTATTGTTAATGTATTGTTGAACTCAGAATGTGAAAACAAAACAGTTAAAAAGAGTCATAAGAATTATGTACAAGTTTACAGAATGAGCATATTCTAGCTGTGTGGGGTGGTGTATGTGGACAATTGATTACCATATTTTACATAGGCATATTCTTATTTAATCTCTGATTTTCCTTGTTATGAGGAAAGATATGAATATGGATAGGAACAATTCTAGCTACAAGTGATGAATAAATGCAAAATTTTAGTATAATCCTGACCTTTTGTATTGTATTGTAAGACCTGCTAACTACATTTACATTAATATCTCCAGATATGCAACTTTCTGCTCCTCAGAGCCCTTTTACCATCCACTTCAGTCTAGATGGACTAGACTAGATGGACTAATTTCAGTTTCAACTGCTTCTGCTATTTTGCTGTAGTGAATCTTATATCTTCCATTTATCTCTGCTCTTTGCTTTTGCCCATCTATGTACTACAATATGGTCTTCCCTGTTGGCTCAGCAGTAAAGAATGCGCTTGCAATCTGGGAGACCTAGATTCAATCCCTGGGTCGAGAAGCTCCCCAGGAGAAGGGCACAGCAACCCACTCCAGTATTCATGTCCGGAGAATCCCAAATCCCATGGACAGAAGAGCCTGGCAGTCTACAGTCCATAGGGTCATAAAGAGTCAGACACGACTAAAGTAATTGAGCATGTACTGCAATATACTTCCAAATATGAAATACTTAAATCACTATTTATAACCAAAGCCAGAGCCTGGAATTTGTTTAATTTGTCCATGCACTATAGTAGAAATGTCTCCTCATTGTAAAAGTTTCAGAATACTATGCATAAAACAAATGGCCTCCTTTACCGTCTTCTCTATTTCTATACTCCTAAGATGAGCGCCAAAAAACTGATGTTTTTGAACTGTGGTGTTGGAGAAGACTCTTAAGAGTCCCTTGGACTCCAAGGAGATCCATCCAATCCATCCTACAGGAGATCAGTCCTAGCTGTTCATTGAAAGGACTGATGTTGAAGCTGAAACTCCAGTACTTTGGCCACCTGATGTGAAGAGCTGACTCATTGAAAAAGACCCTGATGCTGGGAGGGACTGGGAGCAGGAGGAGAAGGGGACGACAGAGGATGAGATGGCTGGATGGTGTCACCGACTCGATGGACATGAGTTTGCGTAAACTCCGGGAATTGGTGATGGACAGGGAGGCCTGGCATGCTACGATTCATGGGGTCGCAAAGAATTGGACATGACTGAGCGACTGAACTGAACTAAAGATAAAATCACCAATACCAGTTGAGTGTAAATAATTTCAGACTCTTTCCTATATTTTTACATAAACATTTATTAGAGACACAATATAGAGTTTTAATTCTTTTAATTAATCTTTGCACAAATAAGTATGTCTATTCACACATACCGCAATGTTCATTGCAGCACTATTTACAATAGCCAAAACATGGAGGCAGTCTAGATATCCATCAACAGATGAGTGGATAAAGATGTGGTACACATATGCAATGGAATACTACCCATCCATTAAAAGGAAAAAAAAAATTGAGTTAGTTGAAATGATATAGACAAACCTAGAGCCTGTCATACAGAGAGAAGTAAGTCAGAAATACAAAACAAACATCATATATTAACCCATATCTATGGAATGTAGAAAAATGGTACTGATGATCCCATTCGCAGGGCAGGAATAGAAGTACACATGTAGAGAACAGAATTATGGATGTTGGGAGGGGGTGGGAATGTGGGATGAATTGAAAGAGTAGCCTTGAATAGCGTTGACATATGTACACTACCACGTGTAAAATAGACTGCTAGTGGGAACCTGCTGTAAAGCAGAGGAAGTTCTGCTCAGTGCTCTGTGATGATCTAGAGGGGTGGGATGGGAGGTGCAAGGGAGGCTCAAGAGGAAGAGGATATATGTACATGGATAGCTGACTCATCATGTTATACAGCAGTAACTAACACAACACTGTAAAGCAATTATATTCCAATAAAAAATAATGTCTAGTACTTGATGCCTGCCAAGCATTCATACAATAAGCCTATGAGGTAGATACTATTATTATCATACATCCTTCCTTTACAGATGAGGAAACTGAGGCAGAAGCAACATAGGTAATGTGCCTAAATCACATGCCTACTGAATGGTAGGGCTGACTTCTAGGCATGTGCTCTGAACCTCTTCAGCCTCCCATATCATACTACATGCATAACTTGGCAACTCACTTTTTTTACCTGCCTATATGATTTGGAGCCCATTTAGAGCATTATATAAAGCTCGTTCCACCTTTTTTATACTGTTACACAGCATTCCAAAATTCAAAGTATGAATGCACCACTCTTTAATTTTCTACCATGACTTGATATGTAGACTATTTACTATTTAAAGTATTTAGTATTTAAAGTATTTACTATTAATAAATAACATTCTTAGATGGGTGACAAGTGCATGGGTTCATGATACTATACTGTTTAATTTGCATGTTTGAAATTTTCCATGATAAATGTGTTCCCCTCAAAAATACTGGAATAAAAATTAATTATGCCTACATCTTTGTGAACATCTGTGAAAATTATTCTAGGGTGGATATGGAGGAATGGAAATGCTGGGTTGAAGAGTATGTGCATTTTAAAGTATAACAGGTAGTACCAGATCACAATGTCCAAAATGAGCATTACTAATTTATATACCCGCTAATAGTGTAAAAGAGTAGCCATTTCCCCACACATTTTATACTGTGAATCATTTAAGATTTTGCCAGTATGTTGAACAGAAAATGTTTTGCTTTGCATCTCCCTGAGCCCTGGTGAGATTAAACAATTTTCCCTGTGTCAGTTGACCATTTATATTCCTCTCCTATGAAGAGCGATTTCAAATCTTTCACTTGTTTTTCTGTGGGATTGCAAGAATCTGTGTTTTTTATAGAGTCTGTCCAGACGAAGCTGACATTCAATCATATTTGGCTGCCAAGGCTTTATGGAACATCATTTTTGGCTCCATCTCTTAAAGTTGGAGCTGTCCCTGCTCACATTCTCTTTCTGAGCAGCAAAACAGAACACCTAAGTCAATGAAACCAACAACTCCACCCCATATACCCTACTCAGCATCACAAGAAACCCTGGTCTCTCTATCAAATTTCTCTAGACCAGTATGCCCCTTGGATCTCAATGTTTTCCTCTATCTCTTTTCTCTGTCGACCGAGATGCCCAATTTATCTTCCTTCCTTTCCTTCACCATCACCCTACAACCCTCCATTCACTCTAGCACCTTCTAGGTGGAAAAGAAGAGATTTGGAAGAAAGTGTTCCTCAGAAAAGTGTGTTCGTTCCTTAAAAGCAGCAGGTCCCTTCATGGTCTTCCTGAAAACACTGCCTCCTTTTTCCACAACTGCACTGCAGGGGACAAATGGGTCCTGCTTAATATGCAGAAGACGTAGCTCACAACCAATCCACTGCTGCCTCAGCAAAAAAGCCCTTTTCAGAATTGTAAAATCCTTTAATCCTTTCCCACTCAATACAGTGGGGTTGCCCAGATATTCAAAAGTATTCATTAATGTATTCTTATAGCTAAGATTGGATTCAAAACTTCTATTTTTGTCCTTTTCAAGCCCCTCCACTTACAGCATCTCATTTGCTACTATCATTCACTGAAATCCTTTCTCCTCCTCTCTACCTAGCCAGAAAAATAATAAAAAACATAGCTCTACTGAGAACTTGAGCTTGTCCCATAGTAAGCAAAATGCCACTACATGAAATTCTTCATTGGTTTTTCACTCTACTGTTGTGTACATTTAGTTCTAGAAATAGTCACCGAGAAACTTCTCTGCGTAAAATATAAGGACACAATAGCAGAACAAAGATAATTAAAACTTGTTACTTGTCTTCTAGAAAATAGAATCTAATGGAGAGGTAAAAATAACTAAAACAAGTCAGACTCTGCCATAATAGAAGTACTAAATGACAGGGGAATAGAGTGGATTGAAGGGGTGCTTACTGATTCAGAGACACCAACAGAGCCTGGGGACTATTAATACAAAGGCCCAGAGGAGTATAGCTGAATGAGAGCTGGCTTTGGAACATGGTGACCACCAGTGAAGTGAAGGGAAGTGAAAGTTGCTTAGTCGTGTCTGACTCTTTGCGGCCCTATGGACGTCTGTGGAATTCTCTAGGCCAGAATACTGGAGTGGGTAGCTTTTCCCTTCTCCAGAGGATCACCAGAGGGAGGACTTTATCACTGCGTCATTTCTCATTTCTGGATTTTCCTCCTGTAATGAAATTACTTTGCTTATTTTCTATTTTAGATTCTCAGACCTTAAGGATAACAGCTGATCTTTCAATAGAAACTCTTCAGGCCAGGAGGGAATGGCAAGACATACTTAAAGTGATGAAAGAAAATAACCTACAGCCCAGATTACTGTACCCAGCAAGGATCTCATTCAAATACGAAGGAGAAATCAAAAGCTTTACAGACAAGCAAAAGCTGAGAGAATTCAGCACCACCAAACCAGCTCTCCAACAAATTCTAAAGGATATTCTCTAGACAGGAAACACAAAAAGAGTGTATAAACCCGAACCCAAAACAATAAAGTAAATGGTAACAGGATCATACTTATCAATAATTACCTTAAACGTAAATGGGTTGAATGCCCCAACCAAAAGACAAAGACTGGCTGAATGGATACAAAAACAAGACCCCTCTATATGCTGCTTACAAGAGACCCACCTCAAAACAAAGGACACATACAGACTGAAAGTGAAGGGCTGGAAAAACATATACCATGCAAATAGAGACCAAAAGAAAGCAGGAGTGGCAATACTCATATCCGATAAAATAGACTTTAAAACAAAGGCTGTGAAAAGAGACAAAGAAGGCCACTACATAATGATCAAAGGATCAATCCAAGAAGAAGATATAACAATTATAAATATATATGCACCCAATATAGGACCACCGCAATATGTAAGACAAATGCTAACAAGTATGAAAGGGGAACTCAACAATAACACAATAATAGTGGGAGACTTTAATACCCCACTCACACCTATGGACAGATCAACTAAACAGAAAATCAACAAAGAAACGCAAACTTTAAATGATACATTAGACCAGTTAGACCTAACTGATATCTATAGGACATTTCACCCCAAAACAATGAATTTCACCTTTTTCTCAAGTGCTCATGGAACATTCTCCAGGATAGATCACATCCTGGGCCATAAATCTAACCTTGATAAATTCAAAAAAATCGAAATCATTCCAAGCATCTTTTCTGACCATAATGCATTAAGATTAGATCTCAATTACAGGAGAAAAACTATTAAAAATTCCAACATATGGAGGTTGAGCAACACACTTCTGAATAACCAACAAATCACAGAAGAAATCAAAAAAGAAATCAAAATATGCATAGAAACTAATGAAAACACAACAACCCAAAACCTGTGGGACACTATAAAAGCAGTGCTAAGAGGAAAGTTCATAGCAATACAGGCATACCTCAAGAAAGAAGAAAAAAGTCAAATAAATCACCTAACTCTACACCTAAAGCAACTAGAAAAGGAAGAATTGGAGGACCCCAGAGTTAGTAGAAGGAAAGAAATCTTAAAAATTAGGGCAGAAATAAATGCAAAAGAAACAAAAGAGACCATAGCAAAAATCAACAAAGCCAAAAGCTCGTTCTTTGAAAAGATAAATAAAATTGACAAACCATTAGCCAGACTCATCAAGAAGCAAAGAGAGAAAAATCAAATCAATAAAATTAGAAATGAAAATGGAGAGATCACAACAGACAACACAGAAATACAAAGGATCATAAGAGACTACTATCAGCAGTTATATGCCAATAAAATGGACAACGTGGAAGAAACGGACAAATTCTTAGAAAAGTACAATTTTCCAAAACTGAACCAGGAAGAAATAGAAAATCTTAACAGACCCATCACAAGCACGGAAATTGAAACTGTAATCAGAAATCTTCCAGCAAACAAAAGCCCAGGTCCAGACGGCTTCACAGCTGAATTCTACCAAAAATTTCGAGAAGAGTTAACACCTATCCTACTCAAACTCTTCCAGAAAATTGCAGAGGAAGGTAAACTTCCAAACTCATTCTATGAGGCCACCATCACCCTAATACCAAAACGTGACAAAGATACTACAAAAAAAGAAAACTACAGGCCAATATCACTGATGAACATAGATGCAAAAATCCTCAACAAAATTCTAGCAATTAGAATCCAACAACACATTAAGAAGATCATACAACCATGACCAAGTGGGCTTTATCCCAGGGATGCAAGGATTCTTCAATATCCGCAAATCAACCTATGTAATTCACCACATTAACAAATTGAAAAATAAAAACCATATGATTATCTCAATAGACGCAGAGAAGGCCTTTGACAAAATTCAACATCCATTTATGATAAAAACTCTCCAGAAAGCAGGAATAGAAGGAACATACCTCAACATAATAAAAGCTATATATGACAAACCCACAGCAAACATTATCCTCAATGGTGAAAAACTGAAAGCATTTCCCCTAAAGTCAGGAACAAGACAAGGGTGCCCACTTTCACCACTACTATTCAACATAGTTTTGGAAGTTCTGGCCACAGCAAGCAGAGCAGAAAAAGAAATAAAAGAAATCCAAATTGGAAAAGAAGAAGTAAAACTTTCACTGTTTGCAGATGACATGATCCTCTACATAGAAAACCCTAAAGACTCCACCAGAAAATTACTAGAGCTAATCAATGAATATAGTAAAGTTGCAGGGTATAAAATCAACACACAGAAATCCCTTGCATTCCTATACACTAATAATGAGAAAGTAGAAAAAGAAATTAAGGAAACAATTCCATTCACCATTGCAACGAAAAGAATAAAATACTTAGGAATATATCTACCTAAAGAAACTAAAGACCTATATATAGAAAACTATAAAACACTGGTGAAAGAAATCAAAGAGGACACGAATAGATGGAGAAATATACCGTGTTCATGGATCGGAAGAATCAATATAGTGAAAATGAGTATACTACCCAAAGCAATTTACAAATTCAATGCAATCCCTATCAAGCTACCAGCCATATTTTTTCACAGAACTAGAACAAATAATTTCAAGATTTGTATGGAAATAGAAAAAACCTTGAATAGCCAAAGCAATCTTGAGAAAGAAGAATGGAACTGGAGGAGTCAACCTGCCTGACGTCAGGCTCTACTACAAAGCCACAGTCATCAAGACAGTATGGCACTGGCACAAAGACAGAAATATAGATCAATGGAACAAAATAGAAAGCCCAGAGATAAATCCACACACATATGGTCACCTTATCTTTGACAAAGGAGGCAAGAATATACAATGGAGTAAAGACAATCTCTTTAACAAGTGATGCTGGGAAAACTGGTCAACCACTTGTAAAAGAATGAAACTAGATCACTTTCTAACACCATGCACAAAAATAAACTCAAAATGGATTAAAGATCTAAATGTAAGACCAGAAACTATAAAACTCCTAGAGGAGAACATAGGCAAAACACTCTCTGACATAAATCACAGCAGGATCCTCTATGATCCACCTCCCAGAATACTGGAAATAAAAGCAAAAATAAACAAATGGGATCTAATTAAAATTAAAAGCTTCTGCACAACAAAGGAAAATATAAGCAAAGTGAAAAGACAGCCTTCTGAATGGGAGAAAATAATAGCAAAGGAAACAACTGACAAACAACTAATCTCAAAAATATACAAGCAACTTATGCAGCTCAATTCCAGAAAAATAAACGACCCAATCAAAAAATAGGCCAAAGAACTAAATAGACATTTCTCCAAAGAAGACATACGGATGGCTAACAAACACATGAAAAGATGCTCAACATCACTCATTGTTAGAGAAATGCAAATCAAACCCGCAATGAGGTACCACTTCATACCAGTCAGAATGTCTGCGATCCAAAAATCTGCAAGCAATAAATGCTGGAGAGGGTGTGGAGAAAAGGGAACCCTCCTACACTGTTGGTGGGAATGCAAACTAGTACAGCCACTTTGGAGAACAGTGTGGAGATTCCTTAAAAAATTGCAAATAGAACTACCTTATGACCCAGCAATCCCACTGCTGGGCATACACACCGAGGAAACCAGAATTGAAAGAGACACATGTACCCCAATGTTCATCGCAGCACTGTTTATAATAGCCAGGACATGGAAGCAACCTAGATGTCCATCAGCAGATGAATGGATAAGAAAGCAGTGATACATATACACAATGGAGTATTACTCAGCTGTTAAAAAGAATACATTTGAGTCAGTTCTGATGAGATGGACGAAACTGGAGCCTATTATACAGAGTGAAGTAAGCCAGAAAGAAAAACACCAATTCAGTATACTAACACATATATATGGAATTTAGAAAGATGGCAATGACGACGACCCTGTATGCAAGACAGCAAAAAAGACACAGATGTGTATAATGGACTTTTGGACTCAGAGGGAGAGGGAGAGGGTGGGATGATTTGGGAGAATGGCATTGTAACATGTATACTATCATGTAAGAATCGAATTGCCAGTCTATGTCCGACGCAGGATACAGCATGCTTGGGGCTGGTGCACGGGGATGACCCAGAGAGATGTTATGGGGAGGGAGGTGGGAGGGGGGTTCATGTTTGGGAACACATGTACACCCGTGGTGGATTCATGTCAATGTATGGCAAAACCAATACAGTATTGTAAAGTAAAATAAAGTAAAAAAAAAAAAAAAATTTCTCTAGATTCTCAAACTTTTGGAATCAGAGGGGTTTTCTGGATTCATTTTACTCACCCCCTTCAATTTATAAATAGGAAAATGGTCTTCCCTGGTGGTGGCTCAGACAGTAAAGAACCTGCCTGCCATGCGGGAGACTTGGTATCAATCCCTGGGTTGGGAAGATTCCCTGGAGAAGGATATGGTAACCCATTCCAGTATTCTTGTCTGGAGAATTCCATGGACAGAGGAGCCTGACCGGCTACAGTCCATGGGGCCACCAGGAGTCGGACACAACTGAGTGACTAAGCACAAGCCCAAGTGACATAGCTAGATTACACTGAAGATGAGAATTCAGTCTAGATACTCCTCTTCTAGGGCTCCTTGCTACTGCTGCTGCTGCTGCTGCTGCTGCTAAATTGCTTCAGTCATGTCTGACTCTGTGCAACCCCATAGACAGCAGCCCACCAGGCTCCCTCATCCCTGGGATTCTCCAGGCAAGAACACTGGAGTGGGTTGCCATTTCCTTCTCCAACACATGAAAGTGAAAAGTGAAACAGAAGTCGCTCAGTCGTGTCCAACTCTTTGTGAGCCCATGGACTGCAGCCCACCAGGCTCCTCCATCCGTGGGATTTTCCAGGCAAGAGTACTGGAGTGGGTTGCCATTGCCTTCTCTGCTAGGGCTCCTTGCTCCCCTCCAAAATCTTTATTATATTAATTTTTCTGCTTTTCTGTCTCTTGAAATACCTGATATCTCCTATGGGGGGAACTCAAAGGCATGTTTCAAAGATAATTGCATCCAGTAGCTAAATGTGTATGTGTGTATCATATTGTCAAATCAGATGCATGCAGATCTAAAACATCATCTACTATCAAGCTTTATGAATAATTTGAGGGGTATAATCAATCAACAGGAACAGGCAAAGCAGGGAGAAGTGTGAGACACAGAGGGAAGCTCCCAGGTCCTTTCTTCCCATGTAAGACATAAGCTCTCTGTAATGAAACATTTCCGTTTTACAGACATATAACTGAATGATTTTTGTAACATTTTTCAGGAAGCCATGCTCCTTAACTTCATAGATTTACCATAGACAATCCTAAAGTAGGGATATCCTGCAACGAGCACATTCTATAAACAAGGATGCTCCTCTTAGCAAATAACCATGTATCTTCCAGGAGTTTCAGTTATTGTTGTGTTTACAATACTGAGTTATTCAACAATACTTGCTTTCTTTGTCTGAGAGTATCTTGACCTCTGCATCCCCAATAATGGGAGAGGAATGGATGAGGGCCACTATATTAATTTCGTCCTGCCCAATATTTAAATATTCAATAAAAAGTAAATAGGTCTCATATATGTACATCTTCCATAACACTACCAGATTCTCCATACAGAGAAAAAGAAAAAAAAAACTTGTAGTTTTTTCATATTTAACTATGATCAGAGGTGGCCAGGTGGGGGCCAGGGGTGGAGGTAGGAAATGGAAGTGTTACAAGTTTGTTTCTGAGCATCTTTAATCATAGCCTGTAAAAATGTTATTTCACATTGAATTCTTGGGGCTGAAGAAGAAATAGAGACCTCAGGCAAGCAGTCATTTCCCAAAGCCTTTTATTTTATTCTGCCTTGATTTTTACAAAAATGTACTCATAAGAATATCCTTCAACCAAGAATACTGTTAGAGTTTTATATTTTGCCTTCAAATCTTCCACTCACAAGTAGGTACTTACAGTAAACCATGAACCAATTGCTTTTACATTCATCTCTTCCACTGCTGCACCTTACAGTCTTTTCTCTGTAGGACTATCAATATGATTAAAAAAGAAGCAGACATTGTCACCCCCTTGAGGAAAGTGCTCTGATGGTTTTATATTGCACTTGGAATAAGTCAAACTCCTTATGATGTTTATGAGGCCCTTCAAAATATGGCCCCTGCGTACCTCTCCAATCTCAATTCTAATACCTTCACCATCTTCCTGTAACTTTGACAAGTTATGTTTATATATACATTATGACCTTTGCCCCAGCTGTTTCCACTGCGTAGAATGTTCTGTCATCAACTATTCAAAGGACTGGCTGCTTCATTCAAGTAGTAGATCAAATGTTTGCTTATAAGGGAGACTTTCCACGTGCATGCAATCTATGAACCTCTTTCTGCCCACAACTGTCCGTCTCTATAACTTTAATTTTCTTCATGGCATTTGTAACCACCTGATAGTACCTTGATTATGTATTCATTTAGTCTACAATCTTATTTATCTGGTATTTCTACAGTGATAAGAATAAAGCTTTGCACAAAAAGAGACATTCAAGATATGATATTGAATGGATGAATGAGTGGGCCCTCCTTTCCCTTCAGGTATACCTTTAGGTAATTTAACCTTACACCTCTTATTTGCTGTCCATAGAAGAACTGGTCTAAATAGCATAGCCTACTATATTCCTGGAAAATCTAAAACATTCTTTGCTCTACTATCGTGACTCAGCTCCTCCAATTTGTCTTTATTTTTATTGTTTTAGGTTAGGTCAGCATCATTTTCCTGACTATAAAAATCTTCTCACTTTTATATCTGCCACTCTTCTTGAATTAATTTTCAATCTTGCTGTCAGAATTTTTCAAAACTATAGGCCTGAATGTGTCTCCATGAATAAAATCTTTTAAGTCTTTATTGAATTTGTTACAATATTGCTTCTGCTTTATGTTTTGTTTTTTTGGCCTTAAGGCATGTGGGATCTTAGCTCCCCAGCCAGGGATCAAACCTCCACCCTCTCCACTGGAAGGTGAAGTCTTAACTGCTGGACCACCAGGGAAGTTCCTGAATAAAATCTTTTAATCTCTCTCTCAGTTCAGCTGGAAATAGTCTCACTTCCCCTTCTCCTCATTTATTCTGCATTCTAACTGCACACACATGCATGAAACACAATTTTCCCAACATTTCGTGCCTTTATCTTTCCTTTGGACATGCTGTTGTTTAGTCTATTTGCAATGTCCCTCTGTCTATGGTTTATACCTGCTGAACTATTTTCACCTCAGATAAATATCTTTCTTTGAAATTCCCTATGCCCTTCTGTTAATGCTTCAGTCAGTTCAGTTCAGTTCAGTCGCTCAGTCGTGTCTGACTCTTTGTGACCCCGTGAATCGCAGTACGCCAGGCCTCCCTGTCCATCACCAACTCCCCGAGTTCACTCAGCTCACGTCCATCGAGTCAGTGATGCCATCCAGCCATCTCATCCTCGGTCGTCCCCTTCTCCTCCTACCCCCAATCCCTCCCAGCATCAAAGTCTTTTCCAATGAGTCAACTCTTCGCATGAGGTGGCCAAAGTACTGGAGTTTCAGCTTCAGCATCATTCCTTCCAAAGGACACCCAGGGCTGATCTCCTTTAGAATGGACTGGTTGGATCTCCTTGCAGTCCAAGGGACTCTCAAGAGTCTTCTCCAACACCACAGTTCAAAAGCATCAATTCTTTGGCGCTCAGCTTTCTTCACAGTCCAACTCTCACATACATACATGACCACTGGAAAAACCATAGCCTTGACTAAACGGACCTTTGTTGGCAAAATAATGTCTCTGCTTTTGAATATGCTATCTAGGTTGGTCATAACCTTTCTTCCAAGGAGTAAGCGTCTTTTAATTTCATGGCTGCAGTCACCATCTGCAGTGATTTTGGAGCCGAGAAAAATAGTCTGACACTGTTTCCACTGTTTCCCCATCTATTTCCCATGAAGTGATGGGACCAGATGCCATGATCTTCATTTTCTGAATGTTGAGCTTTAAGCCAAATTTTTCACTCTTCTCTTTCACTTTCATCAAGAGGCTTTTTAGTTCCTCTTCAGTTTCTGCCATCAGGGTGGTGTCATCTGCATATCTGAGGTTATTGATATTTCTCCCAGCAATCTTGATTCCAGCTTGTGCTTCATCCAGCCCAGCGTTTCTCATAATGTACTCTGCATAGAAGTTAAATAAGCAGGGTGACAATATACAGCCTTGACGTACTCATTTTCCTATTTGAAACCAGTCTGTTGTTCCATGTCCAGTTCTAACCGTTGCTTCCTGACCTGCATATAGGTTTCTTAAGAGGCAGGTCAGGTGGTCTGGTATTCTCATCTCTTTCAGAATTTCCCACAGTTTATTGTGATCCACACAGTCAAAGGCTTTGGCATAGTCAAGAAAGCAGAACTAGATGTTTTTCTGGAACTCTCTTGCTTTTTCCATGATCCAGCGGATGTTGGCAATTTGATCCTCTGATTCCTCTGCCTTTTCTGAAACCAGACTGAACATCTGGAAGTTCACAGTTCACGTATTGCTGAAGCTCAGAATGTGACTAGGTCTGGAGATAAGTCCTTTGAAGAGGTGATTATGTTAAAATGAGATTTTAAAAGCTAGCTTAAAGCTCAACATTCAAAAACCTAAGATCATGGCATCTGGTCCCATCACTTCATGGCAAATAAATGGGGAAACAATGAAAATAGTGACAGATTTTATTTTCTTGGGCTCCAAAATCACCACAGATGATGACTGCGATCGTGAAGTTAAAAGATGCTTGTTCTTTGAAAGAAGAGCTATGACAAACCTAGACAACATATTGAAAAACAGAGACATCACTTTGCTGACAAGGATCTGTATAGTCAAAGCTATAGCTTTCCCAGTAGTCATGTGCAGATGTGAGAGTTAGATCATAAAGAAGGCTGAGCGCTGAAGAATTGCTGCCTTTGAACTGTGGTGTTGGAGAAGACTCTTTGGGAGTCCCTTGGACTGGAAAGAGATCAAACCAGTCAATCCTAAAGGAAATCAGTCCTGAATATTCATTGGAAGGACTGATTCTGAAGTTGAAGCTCTAATACTTTGGCCATCTGATGTGATGAGCTGACTCATTGGAAAAGACCCTGATGCTGGGAAAGATTGAAGGCAGGAGGAAAGGGGGATGACAAAGGAAGAGATGGTTGGATGACATCACTGACTCAATGGACATGAGTTTGAACAAGCTCCGGGAGATAGTGAAGGACAGGGGAGCCTGGTATGCTGCAGCCCATGGGGTTGCAAAGAGTTGGACATGACTGAGCAACTGAACAACAACAAAAATGGGTTCTAATCCAAGCATACTTATGAAAAGAGGAGATTAAGTAAGACACATGGAGAGACACCAGGGAGAAAAGGCCATGTGAGGACACAATGAGAATGATCCATCTGCTAACCAAGGAGAGAGGCCTCAGGAGATAAGAAACCCACTGACACCTTGATCTTGAACTTCCAGCCTCCAAAATTGTGACAAATGAAATTACTGTTGTTTAAGACACCCAGACTGTGGCATTTTGTTATGGATGCCTTAGCAAACTAACATATCCCCCCAAATTAGACATTCCTCTCTCAAGTTTCCTTAGAGCCTTTTACACAGCTCCATGCTGGCCTTATCACCTAATATGGTCCTGGTTTTGCATGCTCATCCCATTACTGTTTCTGAAAAACTGAGTTTCTATTAAACAAAACAAAACATGATCTGAATGACTATTTCTGAAAATGAGATTGAAGAAGAGGATTACTCTTTGGAGAATCAAGTGAAAGGTTCATGGATTGCAGACCAGTTTGAACCCAAGGGTAACCTACAGAAATGCTAAACATCAGAAACTACAGTACTTGAAACGTACTCTTGACATAAAAGTTTAAAAGAGTAGAAACAAAGGAGGATAGAGGAAGTGAAAACAGAGTAACAACCTATGTGTACTTGGATTCATGTCAAACTGGGTCAGGCTGAACTGGGTGATGAAACAGTATGCATAAACCTAGCAGTTTCCCAGTGGTTTTTACCCTGAAGTGTGTGTGTGAGTGAGTATGTGAGTATATGAGTGTGTGTGTGTATGTGTGTGTGTATTGCATGTTAGCTTAGTAAAAGTGGTGAATATTTCAACACTGTAGTCAGGCTATTCAGATTTAATCCCCAGCTCTACCTTTTATTAGCTTAAAATGTCTTAGCCTCAATGTCCTCATCTGTAACATGGGAATGATGGTGATTATACTATCTATTACATAGAGTTGTTGTGAAGGTTAAATGACATCTTTAATGTAAAGGACAGGGACTTCGCTGGTGGTCCAGTAGTTAAGATTCTGTGCTTCCACTCTAGGTGTATGGTTTCGATCCCTGGTTTGGGGAAATTCCACATGTCATGCAGTGCAGCAAAAGAAAGGGCTGCATCTCATGTGAAGGATGAAACTAGTAAGCATTTAATAAATGTTAGCTGTTGCTATGATAAAATATCTGAACTCTATTCAGTTGAGTATATATAGTGTGAAGTACACGGTTAGAAGAGAAACCCTCGCATGCTACAGGAAGTGGTAGAAAGGATGGCAGCACACAGATGTCAGATGACCTTATGTTTTGGACTGACCTGAGTCTACTTCCTCATGAGTATGCTTTGGTAGACCATAATTTTAAAGTCTCTTTCACCTGGGTTTATTACCACTAATGACTCAGACAAAAATGCAGTCTATTTATTGAAATTTTTGCTTGATAATACCACAAGTCCAGTGTTCTTGCCTGGAGAATCCCAGGGACGGGGGAGCCTGGTGGGCTGCCGTCCATGGAGTCGCACAGAGTCGGACACGACTGAAGCGACTTAGCAGCAGCAGCAGCAGCAGCACAAGTCCAGACAAGAAATATGATCTCATATAAGACTTTCCATTTACTAGTGTTTTCTCGAGCATGATTCTAAGGATACAACCAGTTTGGGGATAATCTATGGGATCCTCCCCGTAACCTATATTCAGATTTGGAAAGGGACCTATTTGGCACATTACAGTGATTATAAAGGTACAGGTTTCCTGGAAAAACCCTCACTAGGTAAGGTAACAACATTTGTGCCAAACATGCAATTGCATAGGAGTCTAACTCTTTCAAGCATTTAAACAGCAACTCTGAAGAATGTGCAAGACTTATTTCCCTTCTTGAATAAGACTGTCTCAGTTTCAAGTCTCCAAGCTAAATGCACAGTGGATGGTTGCCCAGGTGACAGTCCGTAAACTAAGCAGTCTCTGCAGCTAACTGAAGAGTTTGTACACACAGAACCAGTTGTAATTATCTTTTTATTTTACAAGTACTTGGAGCTGTGAAACATTGGAAAATAATCAAAGAAAAAAATCTGTATCTATGCTGCTTCTAAATGGATCCCTTGCTGAAGTGTGGGTTGACAGCTGTTTTTAGAAATCAGTGCCTTGATGAATTACGATGATGTTGACTGCTGTTTGTCTTGGTGTCTCAACTGTGTACCAACTTCCTCAGCAAAACATAGAACAGGTAAGCCGAATCTCCACTTTTCACCACATTTTATGTTGCGACTTTTTTTCTCCCCAGGGATGTCCCAGTGGAGGAACATTAGGTAAACTGATAGAGGAAACTATATCCTAATCTCAAATAATTATATCCTCAGAGTTCTTGGAATAAGCTATTTTTGGCTTTTCAAGTATTGAGATAATCCCTTCTAATACTTTATAAAAATGACTCTAGACCACAGGCTAACTGCATAAGGATAAAAAAGTATACAAAAATACTTGTGTTCATTGAATTATACCCAGGAACAACCTTTTATTTTAGTTTAATCACCTGTATATCTGTTAATTTTATTTGGTATAAACCTTGAACTACTCGGTATTATATGTATCCTCAGTCATATTTTCTCAACATGAAAGGGGATTCTCATTATTTTAAGTCTTAATTACATAAGACTCCAAATCAAATGTATACTATAACAAAAGATTTTGTTTTACAGGTAGGTTAACCATGCATATAATTAAACATAAAAAATGAAAAACTGGGCTTCAACAGATGCTACGCCAGAAATCCCTGTGGAATGAAATGTTATTTCTTAAAAATATCATCAGTCCTAACAATCCTAAAAGAAAAATTGAGAAAAGCTTCTTTATAAAAAAATTTGAGCTGTGAATGTACGGAGTGAAGATCAGAAGAGGAAATGGAACTCACTAATAAAAAGCAAAGTGGGTCTGTCCATGATAATTGAAAGAGCACTGCTATGTGTTGATTCAATCATCCTCTTCCTTCAGTCAAAACTGAGAGTGCAATGGTAGATGATGAAATTAAGACCGCACTGCCCAGTATTATAGTGATTTGACTTGATAACTCTCAGACTGCAGTTGGCTTAAATCTTAATTTTATTTTTTATTTATGAGATAGATACTACTTTTGAAATACTCTCACTTAAAGAGCTTAACTACAATCCCATAACATATATTGTCATTTCATTGCTAGATGCGATAACCTGGGGAAAAAATACCTTTGAGGTTTTATTTCCACTTTATGAGTTAGCTGGTGATACAAATATGTATTTCTTATCTAGTTGTTATTTGAATATCTAATTTTCAGCTTTATTGAAGGACAGATTTTAATTAACTTTTGTTTCTGAATGCATTTCTTTTAACTGAAATGATACTGCAAATATTGTTTCGGTAATAAGTATATAAGTGCAACTTGCAAAGCAGTTTGCTGGAACAGACATATATATGGGTTTCAAATTTTTCTGTGGCCTGATTTTGAGGGTATCATTTGCTCATCAGCTTTTTTTTTAAATTCCAAGTACCCTGCTTATTTAATGTTAATGATTAGGATAATGATGCTTAAGTGACAGCAATCAACCAAATGCCTGCTTTATTTAGAAGAACTGAAAGGAAACTGCTGGTGGAAGTGGAAATTGGTATAGCCACTGTGGAGAATAATCCAGTAGTATTAGTGAAATTAAATATACTCAAACCATTCACCTCAGAGGAACACAGGCGCAGTGCATAATAAGGCCTAAACAGGGCTACTTATCACAGCGTTGCTTGTGGAGTGGGAAGTTGGAGGCCACTTAGATGTCCATTACCAAGGGAAGAGACACTGAATATAATCCTTACTATTCAGCTGTTAGAAACAAACAACCAGAGGTACACATGAGTGTAAGGCTAAAGCTTAAGAAAAACACGTCAAGTTAAAAAATAAGTAACAAGATCTTTAGTACATGATGGTTTGTGAAATTTAAAATATGCCCACACACATAACAGCACCATTCGCCTTGCAAAGATACATACATATCTGAGGATACCGCTTGGGCACGTTAGACTGGGCTCCTGTGAGGCAGAGAGGAGAGGCAGAACAGAGCAGAGATGAAGGTGGAAAAACATGAAACGAGAAAAGTCAGACATGGCCCAATACTGCTAATTAGGAATATGATTAACCCACATCCCTTTAAGGTCCAACAAGGAAATGAAAATAGGCCTATTCTACAAATGTTCCTGTATATGCTAGTTGCGTTAAATGTTTTGGGCCCTCCTGCTCTCATCTCTCCAGCATGAGATCCCGTTTTATTTAAGCCTATGTCTAGTTTTCCTCATCTGTAAAATACGGGTAACAGTGCTACTGTTCTGATGGTGGTGTTTGAAATGTAAAAGTAAAATATATGCAAAGCATTTAGAAGAGAATATGGCATGTGGATCTTCCCTGTAGCTCATATGGTAAAGAACCTGCCTGCAATGCATGAGACCCAAGTTCGATCCCTGGGTTGGTAAGATCCTTTGGAGAAGGGAATGGCAATCCACTCCAGTATTTTTGCCTGGATAATCCCATGGACAGTGGAGCCTGGCGGGCTAAAGTTCGTGGGGTTGCAAAGAGTCGGACACAATTGAGCGACTAACACTACTACTACTATAGCATGTGGTAAACATTCAATAAATGTTGGAGATTATTGCTGATATTATATTATCCTTAGTATGTAACATCACTTTGAGAAAAAGTAGAAGAAAACTTGAGAAACTGCTTCTCTATTTCCATTTATTATTTATTAGAAACTTGGAGGAAAAGCTAGTATTTATCCTAAGAACTTTAAATCAAAAGGAATAAGTGGTAATGATAAATGTCAACTAGAAAATAAAGTGAATTGCAAAGAAAATTGTGGGTTGTATTCAAATTACTAGGTCAGTGTTTCCAAATTTGTCTAATATTAGGAATCACCTGACAGCTTGAGCAAAAAAGGTATGTACTAGAGACAGTAAAAAGATAAATGGCTGCCAGGGATTAGGAAGGAGGGTAGCTTGAATAGGTGCGATAAAAAATAGTGAAACTACTGTATACTATAATGGTAGATACATGTCATTGTATATTTGTCCAAACTCCTAGAATGTACCACACGAAGACTGAACCCTAATGTAAATTCTGGACTCTAGGTAATAATGATACATCAATGCAGGTTCATCAAGTATAACAGAGGTGCTACTCTGGTGCAGAATGTTCGTGGTGGGGTGTGTGTGTGTGTGTGTGTGTGTGTGTGTGTTGAGTGGTTGGAGGGTCAAGAAGACATATGGGAAACTCACTGTGGTTTCCACTTAATTTTGTTGTGAGGTTGAACTACTCTAAAATATAAAGTCTGTTTTAAAATAAACTATTAAATTTTTTTAATTAAAAAAATGAAGAGAGTCCCCCGCTTCATTCCAGACCTACCCAGTCAAAAGGAACCTAGGAACCTATTTATAAACCAGTGGACAGTATAATTCTTATATTTAAGCTAGTTTAGGAAACTGCAGTAAGCTAAGGGCACATTTTTTTTTAAATCGAAGGAGACAAGACACTCTTCTTATGTGCTGTGCTGTCTCTGTTGCTGGCCTCATCTCTTACCATCCTGTAAAAGCAAATGCCTGCCTCTCCCAACATCAAGTCTTCCCTGATTGCCCAATAATATCCTCTTGGACTCATGTTTCATTTTCTATGGCCAATAAGTCACATTCCTGTTAAGTTTTACTTTCAAAATTTTGTTTCTTCCTTTCCGTTCTTTGTCACAGGAATCTTACTAAAGTTACTATGTTCCTACACCACTACTGTGTGTAAAATAGCTAGGTAACAGGAAGTTGTTTGGGTAGCACAGTGGTAAAGAATCTGCTTGCTAATGCAGGAGATGAAGAGACCTGGGTATGATCCCTGGGTCCTGAAGATCCCCAGAAGGAGGAAATGGCAACCCACTCCACTATTCTTGCCTGGAAAATTCCATGCACAGAGGAGCCTGATGGGTTATAGCACATAGGGTGGCGAAGAGTCAGACATGACTGAGCACAGCAGCAGCAGTAGGAAGCTGCTCACAGGGAGCTCAGCTTAGTGCTTTGTAATGACCTAGTGGGTGGGATAGGGGCTGGGAGGGAGGCTTAAGAGGGAAAGGATATACATGTGTATATATATATATATATATATATATATATATTTAGCTGATTCACTTTGTTGTATAGCAGAGACAAACACAACATTGTAAAGCAATTATACTCCATTTTTTTTTTTTTTTAAGAACCATGTTCCTAAAAAGCACTACCCAAAATATTCCATGGGCTTCCCAACCTGTTGAGAAGTAAAAGAGTAAATTCCCACTGGACTACTTTCTCCTCATTGTTTCTAGGTACAGACTTTTGGTCATACTCTTTTCCTGGTCAAAACTACTCTTTCTCCTTTATTCTGATTTTCCAGTTATTATTAATGCCTTTCTTTCCACATCATATTCCAGTCCACGTGGCCATTCCATTTCTCCATTATTTGTTGTTTGACACTTTTAAAATTTTTATCTTAACGATTTTATGCTATGTTCTATTGTGCAGGTCAGTAAAAGTTCTTGAAGGATGTATGTATCCATGCTGCTAAGTATCCCTTTTAAACGAATGGATAAATTTCTCAAATTGAATTATTTTTTTTAACGAATGGATAAATTTCTCAAATTGAATTATTTTTGGGGTGAAGTACACGAACTCTTTGAGAAAGAAAGAAGACTTAAGTAGTCTGGCCCATGAATGCTGAAGGCAGTTAAATATTTAGGACATTGAAGACCAATTCTAGACATTTCCTTATTTATTTTTCTTAGCTTTTCACTATAAAGTTGTGCTATGAAATGCCTTTTGTTCTTTTTCTTTGTACCAGATATCAGTGCATTGTAAGTAAATTGCCCACTCAATGAAATAGCCTGTGCTTACAGACAATGACAATGGTGTCAGAATTTGAAGCTGGAAAATAGAATCTGAAAAAAAGATTTTGTGCTATTTCCAATAGTAAGAGACTCCACCGGGAGGTCATTAGTGACTTCAAAAATTGCAATTTAAGAGATATTTCAGTGATTTGGAAATCTGAGATGGGATATTTAAAATTAGGGCTTTCCTGGAAAATCTAGATTGGTATTAACCATGTTCTTTTATGACTCACACTGTGCTAGAATTATGGAGGACACACAAACCTACATGTAATTTCCCTGCTATTGAAGAGTTGACAGTATTATTGGGAAGACAGGGGCTCTAACAAAGAAAGTAATTACAGGAATTTTAATAAACAACACTAAAGAAAATAAAATTCTACAATAATTTTCACCAATAGAATGTGCCAATGCTTTGTATATAGCATTTCAGATCCTCACCAACCATTTGAAGGGGAATTATCATTTCCATATTGGAAGATGAGAAAAGGAAGTTCAGAAAAGTTGAGTGACATGCCCAAAGTCACAATGTGGAGGTGGGATTTGAGCCCAGGTTCTCTCAGACTCCAAAGCCTGTACTCTTTCCATTCTGGTGTTGACCCATCCTTTCTTCTTCTGTACCACAGCAGATCTGCAAAGTGACAATGAAATTATTATTGTTCCTAAATTAAAATATGTATGCAAAAATTTTTTTTAATGTATGCAAAGAACCAAGACTGACAGTTTTCCTCTTTTTCAAAATTGTCTTTAAATCTGTTATAATATTTCACACATAAAAAAAAGAACAGGTGACATTAAAGATAGAATATGTTACATTTAAACCACCCACTACTTCGTTGGATCTCATTTAATTAGTTTCTTTCCTCTTGCAGGCAATTACATGGAACTAGCAAGATGAATAAAAATAAACTGATTCATGAATTTCTGGAAGTAGTTTCAAGAGGTGATGTGGAACTCATCTGTGACCATATTGCTAAAGTCCATTCCATCCTTGGAAACCTTGACTTTCAGCATCCAAAGACTGGGAATACACCTCTCATTACTGCAGCAGAAGAAAATCTAACAGAGGTAATAAGTGGTGTGCAGGGGCCCTTGGATGGTCTCCTAAGCGAAGGATTCCAAGAATGAAATGGTTAGGAATAGCATAGTCACCTACCTCCAAAAAGGAATATTTGAGAGCACAAAGCAGGGGTGGGGTAGCAGCTGGAGAGAATACTGAGAGACCCTAAATAATCCAGACAGCACCATCTTTATTCATTTCTTCACTCAGTCAACAGATACTCCCAAAATACCCAAGGCAATATACCAGACTTCAAGATTCATACCATGGTGGGTGAATCAAATACAGACATCACCCTTGAAGAGCAGCTTATGGTCTAGTGGGACCACATAATGGAGTCTGAATTTTTCCCCTCTTCCCCACAACCCACACCCAGCCCCATCAGTACTTGGAAATTTATCCCCTGGTCCAACAGGTGCACAAAATCCTGAAAGTAGGGGAAGAGGAGTAAATAAATAATGAGACTTAAAGGGGCAGGAAATCGTCCTCTTTGTTGTTATATATCCAGCTTAGCGGGCCTGACACATCTAAGTAACAGATAAATTAATGAATAAATAATCCATTTGTGTCTTATTGATCATTTACAAAATTGTGTATGGGAACTTAAAAGATTCTTTTAAAGAATGCAAGGACTTCCCTGGCAGTCTAGTGGTTTAGACCTCTGCACTCCGAATGCGAGTGGCGTAGATTCAATCCCTGGTTGGGGAACTAAGATCCTGCATGCCGTACAGTGAGGCCTGGAAAAAAAAAAGAATGCAGGTAAAAGTGCGATGTGGGCACTTGGAATTGGGGAGGGGCAGCAAGGAGGAGGCTTCAAGGGGAAGAGAAGAAATGAGTGAAAATTCAAGACAGATTTCACCCAACTGCATACCTCAGTGCCTCTACAAGTTCTTGGGGGGCTAAATGCAAGTGGACTGTTAACTCTGCTTGGCCATCTTTGCTTCCTCAATCACCCTCTTTCTTGACTTTATTCTTAGCCCTGTTTCTATATTGACTCCTTTCTATTAACACTTTTAAAACAAGTTATAAAATATAACATATATGCTTTTTAAAAAATAATAATATTTATTTATTTGTTTTTGGCTGTGCTGGGTCTTTGTTGCTGGCTTTTCTCTAGTTGCAGTGCAGGGGTTTCTCACTACAGTGGCTTTTCTTGTTCTGGAGCATGGACTCTAGGGTGTGCAGGCTTCAGTAGTTGGAATATGAGGACTCAGCATACATGCTTTTTTTAAAAAAAGGAAAACCATGACAGTAGCACCATTGTATCTACCATCCAAAACAAAAAACTAAATCATTGCAGTGCCTCAGAAGCCCTCTAAATGCTCATCATGAATTGTGCCCCCACACTTCATAATCTTGAATTTTGGGTATACATAAATATTACACTAATTCCTCCTATATGAGGGTGCTTCCCAGGTGGCACTAGTGGTAAAGAACCCATCTGCCAATGCAGGAGACAAAAGTGACAAGAGTTCCATCCCTGGGTAGAGAAGATCTCCTGGAGGAGGGCATCACAACCCACTGTAGTATTCTTGCCTAAAGAATCCCCATGGACAGAGGAGCCTGGTGGGCTACAGTCCACAGGGTCACAAAGAGTCAGACGCGACTGAAGCGACTTAGCAGGCACGCATGCATACATCTAGAGATAGAAGCCTTAAAAATCACTGTACGTTTAACGGCTCAAAGGGCCAATCATATTATATTTCCCTCTTCATTGTGAATCTTGCCCAAACCTCAGCTGAATTCGGATGACTCAGTTCCGCCAAGGGACTGGGCAGGATGCTGACTTGGGAATCTGAATCCAGGTGAGCCATGAAAGTTTGAGTCTCTCACCTCCCCAAAGTTCACCAACATTTTCATGTAGGTGGCTGCAAACTTCAATCCCCTTGAGATAGGGCAACTGAGGATGAGGTATAGGTGCAGGGAAGGATTCGGAACATGGTAAGAGAGAGTGGCTCTAGGCCAGTAAAAAAGATGCATATACTTTGAGTGTCCAGAAACATGCTGCTCAGCCAAATGAACTCCCAGTGTTTTTGGTTCATACAAAGCCTTAGATCAGGTGGCAAGGTCATTATTATTGACATCATCTATTTCCCCTTCAGAGATTCCTTGTCTTCAAGGCCACAGCCATATTGCTTTCTGACTGGATCTAGGGTTTGTAGCCTTTGGCTGACTCAGGCTTAACTTTCACAGCAGGACCTTTTTTAAAAAAAAGGATTCTACTTTGATCTGAATAATTTGCTGACCCATTGTGACAATAGCATTTTGTAAATTTTTACCCAGTTTTAACATAAAGGCCAGAGGAGTTTTCTGGGGTAGCAGGACTAATCACAAGAATTTGTCTAGATTTCTTTGTATCTGTTTCTCTTTCTTTAGTGGGTGACTATCAGCATTGTAACCCATTTCAGGCCAGGAAGAAACTGAACCAGTGTTAATTCCTCATTTGTGGTTTACCACAAACATTTGTCTGTCTCAAATACCCCCAAAAGAGCTAGAGCTCCCTTTAAGTAGCTAAAAGCCACTGGAAAAAATTCTGAGACTGTTTACCTGTCTTGTTCATGGCTGTAGTCTCAGCACCAAAGTCAGGTCTTGACACACATGAGTCCCTCAATCTGTAAATAAATTAACCCATTAACTGTGAATAAATTAACCCATTACCATTTTGAATAGAGTTTATTCTCTTCCTAAAAATACTTGTGGAAATACCTGAAACATTCAAGAATCTATAAGCCTGAATTTGGGGGTTCTATATTCTAAATTATAGATAACAGTAACAGGAAGATTTCAACATTTTATGTGGGTTTAACATAAAATATTCACAGACTTTTAGTTAAAAAAAAAATAGTATCTCCAAACTATCCATATCTTGGAGATTTTTGTCTCTTAAATTTTAAAAAAGGCAAATGGCAGTTGTATGTGCCTATAAGTCACTTCAGTCATGTCCAACTCTTTGCAGCCCTATGGGCTGAAATCTGCCAGACTCCCCTGTCCATGGGATTCTCCTGGCAAAAATACTGGAGTGGGTTGTCATGCCCTCCTCCAGGGGATCTTCCTGACCTAGGGTTGAACCTGGTGTCTCTTGTACCTCCTATACTGGCAGGCAGATTCTTTACCACTAGAGCCACCATTTTTATGCCTATCTTACTCTCATTTCTTATATCTTGAATCAGAGCTGTGTCCAACTAAATAAGTTTTCTACTCAACTCAGAAGACATGATTGTGAGAATGCTGTGATTTTGCAGGTTGTTGGATTTCTTCTGGAAAAGGGAGCAGATATCACCCTGTGCAATTACAGCAATCAAACCGCAGTCCATGTGGCTAATTGTGAAGTCCAAAGACGACTCTTGGCCATCAATGGAATCCAAGCTCCCCAAATGCAACTTCTGCAAAGCTCATGGCAAGGTGATCTTGAACAGCTTCAACACTTGCTGGTCAGTTAATTCAGTGTTTGCTTGGGTGAGTGGGTAAGACTTGAAAAGGGAACGGGCTACATATGACTCCTTTTAAAGAAAAATAAGTTCTTTCCAAATGCAGTCCCAGAAAGTTTCAGGCAGGACATATGAGACAGAAACAGGATTAAATGGGACACTTGGGGTGGAAAACAAGATAATAAAAGAACACAGCAGCAGCCTATTTACACCTTCTTTCTAGCTGGATGGGAGAAGAAGTCATGTAGCACCCCTGAGAAATGATGTCCTCCCAAAGATGCCCCTGAGGAACCACTGTCAACTTGCTCAGAGGTGTTCCCTTGACATCACTGCCATTTGTACAATTGCTGTTTAGATCCCTTCGGACCATCTGCAGTTATTATCTTTATCCTGAAAAGGGAATCAGAGAGACTATGCTTTGCATAATATTTAGCCGGGATGAAAGTGAAGAGAATACATTTTTCAAAATGCTGTCTTTTTAGGGTATTGATCTTCTTCTTATTTAGATTTTTCTGCCCATAGAGACTCTTTCCCAAAGTAACTTGAGAAACCACATGCATAAGCAAGGACATTCATTATTGGCAAACAGGCTCTTGGCATTTACCTTCCGAGATACTGTCGGATCACATGACCTTCCATCTGAAAGAAAATCAATTGCTGCTAGGAAACAGTTTCTTCTATTCCCTTATGGTAGAGACACAAACAGATAAAGAAGTGAAAGATATTCTGGTCACCTAGAGTTCAGGGAAATGGACAACAAAATCCAAAGGACTCTAAATTCTTCTATTGTGCTAAATGATAGTCTAAAATTGCCATACATCATAAAGTGAGGCTTAGAAATGTTTTTGGAAGACTTTGAATTTCATTTTAATGGCATTTTGACAATTGTTGTTGTAATTCAATGTCTTTTTTTCATAACCATATTTTTCACTTCTAAAGATAAGCCTCCAAGTTTTAAAAACACATACCTGTAACTGGATCCAGAGCTTAATCAACAGATGTTCAACTAATGTGCTATTGCAAAACTATTCTCAGCTCAAAGCTTTTATGCTGGTTCTAACTAATAATAAACATTGATATAAGAGGTGGTGTCTTTTCAGAGACTGAAAAAAACCCACTAACTAATTAATTCCCACAGCACCCCTCTGAGGTAATATCATTATCTCTAGTCTGTCCCTGGAGAAACTGAGGTAGATGCTGACTATATTGACATGGCATAAAGTGAAATACAGATGGAAATTCGTGAGTTACTTTGACCTGTAAAATAAACAATTCAGATAATTTGGCCTGCAGTAGCTTCTCAGCTCTGAATTTTCCAAATTAAATTTTATTGAAACAACAAAGAGCATATATATATCCACCTCCATTTGACTGTATAAATCCTGTTCAATAACTTATCTTATAATTGTAAACCATTCATTCACTCCACAGATGTTTTCTGAGCATGTGTCAGACACTCTGCTCAGTGCTTTTCATTTTCTGACTCCAATCATCCAAACAATCCTGTAAGAAAGGACCTGAAGACCCTGAAGTTCAGGGAATAAGGTTGCCAGATTTTGCAAATAAAAATACAGGACACTCATTTAAAAATTTGAATTTCAAGTAAGTTTGGTATTTAACTAGCTGTCCCTTATTTCATCTGGGTGATTTTATCAACTTTTAACAGAATGTCCTTGATATAACCTTGTTAGGGAGGTTAAATAACCAATTTAAGGAGGTCAAATTCAAACACCAATCCGTCTGTCTCAGGTTTGTGTTCTTTCAGTTCATCAGCTCCTCTCAAGATATCGAGGAACAGTATCTTGAAATTAAAATGAGAATTTGGCCAGGCGGTGAAAATGTAAAGATTAGTATTAATGGACATGCAGTAAAGACATAATAGAAATTTAAAGCTTCATGTTTTTAAAGGCATCTGAAGAGTTCCTGGATATAAACTTCCCAAACCAACATGGCCTGACTGCTCTGATGCTGGCTGTGAGAGATGTGGACCTGTTTGAAAGGCTTGATATGTTAACGCTCTATAGACCTGCGGAGGTTCTCTCTGAGCTTCTCAGGCATCATGCGTGAGTATCATGTGGTTAGCCAGTACCCATGGAAGGGCGTCTCTGCCATTGTTACTTACAAAGTCATTTGCAAACCTAGATATATAGATTGTTTATTTGTATATGTATACTGTGGTGCTCACTCGCATCTGACTGTTTGTGACCCCATGGACTATAGCTCACAAGGTTCCTCTGTCCATGGGATTATCCAGGAAAAAATACTGGAGTGGACTGCCATTTCCTACTCCAAGGGATCTTCCTGACCCAGGGATCAAACCTGTGTCTCTTGTATGTGGATTCTTTACCACTGCGCCACCTAGGAAACCCCATATACATGTATATATATAATGTATATTATAAAATACTGTATGTATACAAAGATAAATATAATGTATATACATATATATGAAATGTCCATGCATATTCATAAATGGGACTTCAAAGTTGCAAAGTGATGTACAGATATTAGAGGTTGCTATCTATTATTTTTTATGATATTGCCCTTTTATTTTATTTGTTTAAATACTTCCTCTTTGGTTGTTCCTGAGACTGTCAAATAATTCTTGAGTATGTAGCTCCTTACCCCAAAAAGGTTATTAATTATTCCAGAAAGCATTGTCAATTATCAAAAATAAGTTATAATAGTGATTTCCAGTTATCTGAAAATTACATGTTGGGAATTCCCTGGCGGGCCAGTGGTTAAAACTCCAAGCTTCCAGTGCCAGGGGCCAGGGTTCAATCCCTGGTTGGGGAACTAAGATCCGACATACCTCATCCTGTGGCCAAAAGAAATTACATGTCAACACGCTCTTTTAGTAGGAGGGAGATAAATCATTTTTTTAATTAGAGGGCTAATAAGCAGAAAGAAACTGCACTTCTTTCATGTCAGAAATGCAGTTTCCTAATGCTGTTGTTGGGCTTCCCACGTGGCACAGTGGTGAAGAATCCGCCTGCCGATACAGGAGATGTAAGAGACACGGGTTTGATCCCTGGGTTGGGAAGATCCCCTGGAGAAGAAATGGCAACACCCCAGTATTCTTGCATGGGAAATCCCATGGGCCGAGGAGCCTGGCAGGTTACAGTCCATGGGGTTGCAAAGAGTCAGACGACTGAGCGACTGAGCGTGCATGCACGCAATGCTGCTTGCTACCTGTTTATCTTGTCATCAGAAAAGAAGAGATGGCTAAAGCTCCTCCTCAGTATTTCATATACATTTTTGAGGGGGAATAAAAAAAGAAGGAACTTCCAAGACAAAAATATAATCAAGAACATGATCTATTTTAAAAGAATCAGTTATTGTAATAGGATGAAGATGGAAGTTAGAAGCTACCTCAGACTTCCTGTGCATGCTCAGTCACTCAGTAGTGACCGAATCTTTGTGATTCCCATGGACTGTAGTCCATAGAATGTTGTCCATTTTTCAGGCAAGAGTACTGGAGCAGGTTGCCATTTCCTCCTCCAGGGGATCTTCCTGACCCAGGAGTCGAACCTGAGTCTCCTGCACTGCAGGTGGATTCTTTACTGCTGAGCCATCAGGGAAGTGACCTGAGACTTCAGTGTTAATAGCTGAGGAGATGGTTAAAAATGGAGATTACTGGACATCAACCCAGAGATGGTGTTCAATAAGCCTGAAATGGGGGCCAGAAAGCATGAAATCAAAGAACACCACTTGGATAAACACTAATCAAGGTAGATGAGCAAACTAGAGATATCAAGGGAACATTTCATGCAAAGATGGGCACAATGTAGGACAGAAATGGTATGGACCTAACAGAAGCAGAAGATATTAAGAAGAGGTGCAAGAATACATGGAAGAACTGTACAAAAATGATCTTCATGACCCAGATAACCATGATGGTGTGATCGCTCACCTAGAGCCAGACATCCTGAAATGTGAAGTCAAGTGGGCCTTAGGAAGCATCACTACAAACAAAGCTAGTGGAAGTGATGGAATTCCAGTTGAGCTATTTCAAATCCTGAAAGATGATGCTATGAAAGTGCTGCACTCAATATGCCAGCAACTTTGGAAAACTCAGCAGGGGCCACAGGACTGGAAAAGACCAGTTTTCATTCTAATCCCAAAGAAAGGCAATGCCAAAGAATGCTCAAACTACTGCACAATTGCACTCATCTCACACGCTAGTAAAGTAATGCTCAAAATTCTCCAAGCCAGGCTTCAACAGTACGAGAACTGTGAACTCCCAGAGTTCAAACTGGCTTTAGAAAAGGCAAGAGGAACCAGAGATCAAATTGCCAACATCCGCTGGATCATGGAAAAAGCAAGAGAGTTCCAGAAACACATCTATTTCTGCTTTATTGACTATGCCAAAGCCTTTGACTGTGTGGATCACAAAACTGTGGAAAATTCTGAAAGAGATGGGAATACCAGACCACCTGACCTGCCTCTTGAGAAATCTGTATGCAGGTCAGGAAACAACAGTTAGAACTGGACGTGGAACAACAAGTGGGAAAGGAGTACGTCATGGCTGTATATTGTCACCCTGCTTATTTAACTTCTATGCAGAGTACATCATGAGAAATGCTAGGCTGGAAGAAGCACAAGCTGAAATCAAGATTTCTGGGAGAAATATCAATAATCTCAGATATGCAGATGACACCAATGACACCACCCTTATGGCAGAAAGTGAAGAGGAACTTTCATCCTCTTGATGAAGGTGAAAGAGGAGAGTGGAAAAGTTGGCTTAAAGCTCAACATTCAGAAAACTAAGATCATGGCATCTGGTCCCATCACTTCATGGGAAATAGATGGGGAAACAGTGGAAACAGTGGCAGACTTTATTTTTGGGGGCTCCAAAATCACTGCAGATGGTGACTGCAGCCATATAATTAAAAGACGCTTACTCCTTGGAAGGAAAGTTATGACCAACCTAGATAGCATATTCAAAAGCAGAGACATTACTTTGCCAACAAAGTTCCATCTGTTCAAGGCTATGGTTTTTCCAGTGGTCATGTATGGATGTGAGAGTTGGACTGTGAAGAAAGCTGAGCGCCAAAGAATTGATGCTTTTGAACTGTGGTGTTGGAGAAGACTCCTGAGAGTCCTTTGGACTGCAAGGAGGTCCAACCAGTCCATCCTAAAGGAGATCAGTCCTGGGTGTTCACTGGAAGGACTGATGCAAAGCTTAAACTCCAATACTTTGGCCACCTCATGCAAAGAGTTGACTCATTGGAAAAGACCCTGATGCTGGGAGGGATTGGGGGTAGGAGAAGAAGGGGATGACAGAGGATGAGATGGCTGGATGGAATCACTGATTCGATGGACATGAGTTTGGGTAAACTCCGAGCGTTGGTGATGGACAGGGTGGCCTGTGTGCTGTCGCGAAGAGTCAGACACGACCGAGCAATTGAACTGAAACTGACAGTACATCATGTGAAATGTCAGGCTGGATGAAGCACAAGCTGGAGTAAGATTTTTGGGAGAAATATCAATAACCTCAGATATGCAGATGACACTACCCTATGGCAGAAAGCAAAGAAGACCTAAAGAGCCTCTTAATGAAAGTGAGAGAGGAGAGTGAAAAAGTTGGCTTAAAACTCAACATTCAGAAAACTATGATCATGGCATCTGGTCCCATCACTTCATGGCAAATAGATGGGGAAGCAATGGAAACAGTGACAGACTTTATTTTGGGGGGCTCCAAAATCACTGAGGATGGTGACTGCAGCTATGAAATTAAAAGAAGAAAAGTTGGAAGAAAAGTTATGACCAACTTAGACAACATATAAAAAGCAGAGACATTACTTTGCCAGCAAAGGCCCATCTAGTCAAATCTATAGTTTTTCCAGCAGTCATGTATGGATGTGAGAGTTTGACTATAAAGAAACCTGAGTGCCAAAGAATTGATGCTTTTGAACTGTGGTGTTGGAGAAGACTCTTGAGAGTTCCTTGGACTGCAAGGAGATCCTACCGGTCCATCTTAAAGGAAATCAGTCCTGAATATTCATTGGAAGGACTGATGCTGAAGCTGAAACTCCAGTACTTTCGCCACCTGATGCAAAGAACTGACTCATTTGAAAAGATCCTGATACTGGGAAAGAATGAAGGCGGGAGGAAAAGGGGACCACAGAGGATGAGATGGTTGGATGGCATCACCGACTCAATGGACATGAATTTGAGTAACTCCAGGAGTTGGTGAGGGACAGGGAGGCCTGGCATGCTGCAGTCCATGGGGTTGCAAAGAGTCGAACATGACTGAGCGACTGAATGGTACTCAACTGAGCAAACTAAGGTCCCAGAGAGCTAAGTGACTTGCCTAGGGCCATGTATTAAGGTTAGTGGCAGTCCCTTGATTCTTGGACCAATGCTAATTCTTTTGAACCATGAGAATGGAGGGAGAAAAAGCCCTAAGAATATTATTATAGATCATAAAACATCAACCTGGGACTTCTCTAGTGGCCCAGTGGTTAAGACTCTGTGCTTCCACTGCAGGGGGTGTGGTTCAAGCCGTGGTTGGGGAACAAAAATCTCACATGCCACACAGCCATAGAAACAGAATGTGACTAGTGAAGCAAGTGTAGCCATCGTTTCCCTCACCATAATCTGTAAACAGAGTTCCCCTCATTTACCTTCTGGACCTCTTTGAACTGATGTCTAATTCTAGGATCCATGGCAGCATAGACAGGAGATATGCACTGATGCAAGGAACTCTAAGATCAGCCATGGGGCTTAACAATCACAGGACAAGAGGAATGAAAAAATCATACGGAGAGGCTCTATGATAAGATCACTCCACTCAACCAAGAGCCTGCGAAATAAGTATGTCAGTTTAATTTCAAGGTGAAATGCTAGGCCATTCTACTAGCATTATTCTATTTTGAATAATAAAAGAGCTCGCTATCAGCATTAGGAAAAAGAAATATTGAGAATAAGCAGTTAGCTAAAGCACTGAGAAGAAAAAATCAATGAAGCCAGCTAATTGGGACAACAGTTTATCAAGATGTTTTTATTTTTACTTGCTTTATGCATTATTAAAGAATTATGAAACTTCTTGTCCAAAGTTGAAAATTTTCAGCAAATTATTAGAATGTTTTTAGACTATAAGGGGCATAAAATATGCAACATATTCCTTTCATATTCCTTAAAAATCTTGAAAATTTTCTCTCTCTGTCTCTCACGCATTTTGAATTCATTATTGCTATCCCCAAACTATGTAAAATTATTTTTATTTATTTGATGTCAATGTTTTTCCTCTCATATTGGTTTTCTTTTTCAAGAGATTTAACTCAGTAATCTTTGATGTTGATTCTATTCTTCCTAGAGATCCTAAACTCTGTGATTTTAGTGGAAAATCAGCAATACACTATGTGTCACAAATAGAAAGTTTCAGAAAACAGCAGTTATTGGACATTTTAATGAATTCTATGCCAAAACCAGGTAATATTTTTATTTCACTTTTGAAATTCTCTAACTATAAAAGCCCTATTAGAAACCTTTTGTTTTTTACATGTGTTTGATGGATCTTCTTAAAGAAGTCAAGCTAAATGTATATATATGTGTAACTGAATCATTCTGTTGTACAGTAGATGTTAACACAACATTGTAAATAGATACTTTAATTAAATTTAAAAAAAGAAATCAAGTGAATAGCTATTTATAGACCAGGGACTTTGTACAAGACCCAAAGTTAGGTACTCTGAGATAGGCAAAGAAGGCTAAGATGTGGTCCAAACTTTTAAAAGTGTTCAGTACAGTCAGGGACACACCACATCAGTCAGAGGAGAAAGAGGTTGTTATAAAACTTGAAAGGGGAAGAAGGACTTGCTGTGGTTCTCTAATGCTGGATAAAATAGGAAGGAAGTGAAAAGATGTGATACAGGCATGGAGAAAGAGTCTGAGCAAGAGAAAAAACTGCCACAGAAGAAAGTGTAATGGAAAAGGTGCCACTGAGCCACGTGTGACTTTGTGAAAACTACTTGACTTTATTGTCTGATTGGATTTCTGTTGGGAGCTTCTGGACAGGGAACAAGGCTATCCCCAGGAAGGTTTCATGGAAGAGGTAAGACTCAATCTGATTCTAAAAAAAATCATGAGATTTGATTTTGTGGACAGAGGCATCATGTTGTAAGTGAGCATGGCTCATCCCAGGGGCAAACTGAAGACTAGAACCAACAGTTCATGTCAGGGGAAAGGAATACAGAAGATTAGATACACAAAGAGACTGAGTCCATCAAAGACTCATTAAATGTCAGACTGAAGGACATAACTTTTTTTTTTTAATGAAATAGAGTCACTGAAGAATTTTAAGACAGAGAACCATGAAAACCATGTTTTAGGAGAGGAAGAGACTCATGCCAAGCAAGCTCTATTAAGAAACTATAGAAGTACCCATGCATGGTTGCAAGGATCAGGAAAAGAGACTTTGGACATGGCGTGTAGTGGGCCTGAGAGGTGCTAGGTGTGTGAGTTTAAGAGAATGTGAAAGAATTCACAGAATACAGTGATGTAAAGTTGATAGAGGAGACATACAGACAAGGGTTGAGAGGCTTGAGTTAAACATGATTCCAAAGTTTCAGCGCTAGGAAGTGGGGAGGTAGAAATACAATTAACAAAATAAGAGAACACTATGGCTTGGTGCTGATGTTGAAGGTAATGGGTTCTAAAACACTCATTTGATGAGAACTTGTGACCTTCAAAGTAGCAATTTTCTGTAGGCCAGGGCTTGTGGGAAAGGATTGGATGGATTAATGGGTTTCTTTGCAAGTTCTCTACAAGGAGACTGTGAAGATCTGAGAGTTGGTGAGATCACTAAAGGATCGATGATGGTGAGAAAATTGCAGGGGCCGGGCAGAGAAGGTACACATGGACTCAGGCATAAGAAAGGAAGGAGGAGAATTAGGAGAGAACTGCAAGAAAGAAGGGGTGGGAAGCAGCATCAAGTTGGAAAAGAGTTTACAAAGCAGATGTGATAAGAAAGTGAGGGTTTCAATGGCAGGAAGGAGGCAGTAGAAGGGTTGCAAAGAGTGAAGAAAGAAAATATGGTGAAGAAATGCAGGCTATGAGTAAAGATCACTCATTCAATTTTGTATCACTCATAAGATCAATGAAATAGGAAGAGACGCAAGAGGAAGAAGTTTTCACGGTAGAGCGCATGCTTATCTGAAAAAGTAAAGATAACAGGAGAAGGATATGTAAGAGAACAGTGTCCCCCAGGAACTAACTGGGAATTCATTGTTCGGTGTTCAGAACTCTGTCAATTTAATGTGGCTTCAAGCGCTAGACAGGAAAGGTGCTCCATGCAGCTGAGCACTTTTGTCTTCGGCAACTATAGTGCAAATATAATTCCCAGCCCCTTATTAGGGGTTACACTTAGCAACATTGCCCCCTTTTTAAAAAACAAACAAAACGCATTCATTCTGTGGACTCCTTTTTGTCCTCACGTCTTTTCCAGTGAAAATTATGGCCCAAAGCTTCCTCAGGATCCCAGATCACTATTTCAAGAAAATTTTAAACAAAACGGAACTCATTTTTAGAACCTAGCACTAGAGGTTGCTGTGAAATTGATGGAGATGCAGCTTATCAAAACACATTATTATGTTTCTTTTGGCAGAAAGACATGCTGAATCATTGCTTGACATTTGTCATGATACAAACTCTTCTCCAACTGATATGATGACAGTTACTAAAAATCAAAATATAATCTTGCAGAGCATCAGCAGCAGTGAGGTAAGATGCTCTAATCTTTAAATAGAAAAACTAACAGAAAAAGGGATAACCTACTGCATCTACATTTACTTCATTTATACCTACTTCGTTTAGGTTGCTTGGATATTTATAACAAACATATTATAATTATATATTTAAATGTGATTATAAGGCAACTCAAAGCACAATTCATCATAGTACTTCATGAGTTTAATCTCAAGGCAGTAATTAGCTAGTCAGTTCTGAGGCTCATACATTATGCGTGTATGTGTATACCACAGAATATTGTTGCAGCTGAATCCATGCTAAATAATAAAATGTAGCTAGTCTTTATGCATGTTAATGTGAAAGAAGAGAAAATCATTATTCTGTTCATGTCAAATCCATCCTAGGATACCACAAAGGAGGTGCCTCATCTTGGTCCTGGTCATTACCCCCTGCCCATGATGAATAACTTCACAAAGTATAGTAATAGTACTAGTAACAAACATCATGACCCATAGAAAATGATAGAATGATTTCCTAAATGTGTAATAAACTGTTAACAGTGGTTGCCTAAAAGGACCAAAATGGAGAAGAACTTTGTACTGTATACGCATTTGTATTTTTTGAATTTTTATAAAATTTAACATAGTGCAAACAGTTAAAAATATTAACAACTCTATAGGAATTCCCTGACAGTCTAGTGGTTAGGACTCAATGCTTTCACTGCAGGGGTGGGAGTGGGAGCAAAGTTGGGGGCCCTGGGTTCAATCCCTGGTTGGGAAACTAAGATCCCACATACTGCACAATGGTGACAATTTGTAAAAAATTACTACTCTATGTTTTATTGGTAAAAATAATATGACCCACAAATGTGTTTATTTTTTCAAGTTAATGAAGTATGGACTACAATAGACAGAAACAACATGAAGAGTTTTAGAGATGGTGTAGTAAGATCTGTTTGTACCTTTCTCTTTCCAAAAATTATTCTAAAACAATAAAGAAAACAAAAACCGAAAATTTAAGTAAAAGAGTAGTCTGAAATAACTATAGATTCATAAGAACTGGTAAAAATAGTACAGAGAATTCCTGTATAACCTTTGCCAGCTTTCCTCAGTGGGAATTATTATAACTACAGCTGATTGTCTAAACTAGAAAATTGACATTAACCCAACACCACAATGAACTAGACCACAGGCCTTCCTTGGATTTCACTAGTTTTTAACGTGCATTCCTTTTTCTTTCTCCTGTTGGTGTCTGCCTGTGTGCATAGTTCTGTGACATTTTATCCCCCGAATCTTCAGTGGAGGTACAAAACTGTTCTGTTACCACAAAGGAACCCCCCTCAGTTCAGTCAGTTCAGTCGCTCAGTCGTGTCCGACTCTTGGCGACCCCGTGAATCGCAGCACGCCAGCCTCCCTGGCCATCACCAACTCCCAGAATTCACTCAGACTCACATCCATCGAGTCAGTACTGCACTCTTAGTTGCCATGGTCTCTCCGCTAACTCCAGGCAACCACTGATCTGTTTTCAGTCTTTATTATTTTATCACTTCAAGAATGTCATATAAATGGCATTATCATACGTGTAAACTTTTGAGATTGGCTTTTTCTACTGAGCATAACACTCCTGAGATACATCCAAGTTGTTCTGTGTATCAATAGTTTCTTTATGTTGCTAAGTAGTATTCTATTACAATTTTATTTTGTCCCACAGTTTATTTAGCTGTTCATCTGTTGAAAGACATTTGGGTTGTTTCCAGTTTGGGGCTATTTACATATAAAGCTACCATGAACATCTATGTACAAATTTTTGTGTTAATTTATGTTTTTATTTCTCTAGGATACATGCCCAGGAATCCAATTAGTGGGTCATTTGATAAATGTATGTTTAATTTTTTTTAAAGCTGCCTAACAATTTTCCAGGGTGGCTGTAACCATTTTATATTCCCACCAGCAGTAAATGAGAGATCCAATGTCTCTATACCCTTGGCGGCATTTGGTACTATCAGTATTTTTTATTTTAACCATTAAAAATATTTTTAACCAAAATAGGTATATGATGGCAGCTCATTGTGGTTATAATTTGCATTTCCCTAATGAACAATGTTAAACCTTTAAAAAAAATTTATTTGCCATCAGCTATAATTATTCAAATATTTTGTCCATTTTCTGATTGAATTCTTTGTCTTATTGTTGGGTTTAGAGAATTCTTTATATATTCTGGATGTGTAACTCACAAATATTTTCTGCTAGTCAATGAGAAAAACTTGGTTTGCTTTTTTTCACCTTTTTAACAGCTCTTTTACCAAACAAAAGTTTTTATTTTTGATGAAAATCAATTTATCCATTTTTTCCCTTATGGGTCTTGATTTTTATATTATGTCTAAGAAGACTTTTACTTGACTTAGGTCCTGGTTACAGGAGTGTGTTCAGTTTATAAAAATTCATGAATCTATACAGTTTTGGTATGTGCACATTCCTGAATATATGCTATTCTTAAAAGTAAATATACACAATGGGATATTACTCAGCCATAAAAAGAAACACATTTGAATCAGTTTTAATGAGGTGGATGAAACTAGAACCTATTGTACAGAGTGAAGTAAGTCAGAAAGAGAAAGATAAATATCATGTGCTAACGCATATATACGGAATCTAGAAAGATGGTACTAAAGAATTTATTTGCAAGGCAGCAATGGAGAAACAGACATAGAGAACAGACTTATGGACTTGGGGAGAGGGGAGGAGAGGATGGGATGTATGGAGAGAGTAGAATTTAAGTGGAAACTTAAATTACCATATGTAAAGTAGATAGCCAATGAGAATTTGCTGTATGTCTCAGGAAACTCAAACAGGGGCTCTGTATCAACCTAGAGGGGTAGGATGGGGAGGGGACGGGAGGAAGATTCAAGAGGGAGAGGATATATGTATACCTATGGCTGATTCATGTTGAGGTTTGACAGAAAACAACAAAATTCTGTAAAGCAATTATCCTTCAATTAAAAAATAAAATTTTTAAAAAGTAAATTAAAAGGAAGGAGTAAATGCTTTCAAATATCTGAGCAAAGAATATGGTTTTCAATCTAGGATTTTATATTCAGAAAACTATAAATCAAATATTAGAGTTGAATAAAGACATTTTTCAGACATGCAAATGAGAAAACGTTTTACATTTCACATGCCTTTTAAGGAAGCTACTATGTACTCTACTAAATTAAGAGGATAGATAAAAATAGAAGGGAAAATTGGATCCATGATTCAGGGGAGCTGGAACCCAACACAAGAGAGGAGGATATCCTTGGTATAAAGCAGAAAGCAAGTCCCAAGGCTTCAAACCATGTATGAAGTCTAGAGAACAAAGAGATCCAATCACTGGGGAAAGGGAGGGGTGAGGAAGAACAGGATAATGGGGATTTCCATGAAGAAGGTGGAACTGGTGTATTATTTGATATATTTAACCATGTGGAAAGACGACTGGAGGTTGGGAAGATTTAAGATTTTTAAAAATATACGAAAATTAATTAAATATTAAATAAATTTGTGAATGAAATAAAAACAGGGATTTGGGGTTTATGTACGAAAAAAGTTATGCAAGAAAGAAAGTATAATCACATTACATTTCTATTGCACGACTATAGTGCAATACATACAGTGTAGTACAATACTCAAATAGTCATCATTTACACTTTGCCTATTGATTTTATAAGAAAAAAAGGGTGAATTTATTGGAAGGATGGGGACAGGATATAAGAATATTCAATTGTCAACTGCAATAATAAGACAGAAGGTAATGTATCACTTTATCTTTTGGGGGCAGGAGGTGGGGGTTGTTTACCTTCTTCACTTTTATCACCAGCAAAAAGATCCCAACCTACTCCCCAAAGAGGCTTGCTTTTTCCCCAAGTCACGAGTGAGTCAATATGTCAACGAGGAGAGAGGTGACTCTCCTTTCCCCGTTTCTTGCCCAGCCTAACATTTCATCTCCTTCCTCTGGCCAAGTTATTAATAGCAGATGAATAGACCAGATGGGGCTTCCCAGGCGGCACTAGTGGTAAACAATCAGTCTGCCAAAGCAGGAGACATAAGAGACATGGGTTTGATTCCTGGATCAGGAAGATCCTCTGGAGGAAGGCATGGCAACACTCTCCAGTATTCTTGCCTGGAGAATTCCATGGAGGAGCCTGGCGAGCTATAGTCCATGGGGTCACAAAGATTTAGAAACAACTGAAGGACTTAGCATGCATAGATGGCCATTATCACACCATTTAAGAGTACTTACCTACTTCCGGCCCATTCACTAACTGCAAAATCCACCTGTCCCACTCTCTCCCCTGTTCTCAGGACACACAGCTCCCATCAGGCTCCACAGGGAAGGCCCAGCGGCACACAAGACTCTCACCCAGGAATTGCCACCAAGAGAAGTGACTACGGTTAACTGCTTTGCAAAGTAGCCTCTGTTCCTCTCAACTTGCAGGGAGGAGAAACAGTAACCACTCCAGTGATAGAACTTAGCTGATCTAAAAATCAAAGCTTTGGGACTTCCCTGAAGCTCCAGTGGTTAAGAATCTGCCTTGCAATGCAGGCGACACAGGAGACGAGGGTTTGATTTCTGGGTCAGACACGGGTTTGATCCCCTGGAGGAGGGCAGGTCAATCCACTCCACTATTCTTGCCTGGAGAATACCATGGACAGAGGAGCCTGGTGGGCTTCAGTCCATAGGGTCACAAGAGTGTCACCAGATTCGGACATGACTGAAGCGACTTAGCACAGCACAACACAGCACATAGAGCAGATCATAGGATCAGGATGAAAATGTCAGTCTTGGCCTTAAACCCTCACAGCTCCAAGTCCAGTGTCCCTTGCTTTTTCCTCTTTCTAATCCCACCCAAACCTTGGCTCATAGACTAACCCCACCCGGACCACGGTACCCATTCTCTGACTTCATCCCACTGAGTCTATCCCCAGATTGACTGCGCCAGTGATTTGCCAGATGAATGAGCTAAGGGGTAGGTAAGATATCATTTTAGTAACTCAAGAGACAGCAGGAGGGGACTTCCCTGGTGGTCCAGTGGTTAAGAATCTGCCTTCCAGTGCAGTGGGCCTGGGTTTGATCCCTGGTCAGGGAGGTGGATCCCATATGCTCACTGCAGCCAAATACATAAAAATAAAATACATATAAAAAGAAAGAAATTGATAAAAGAAAACATAATTACTTTTCATTGTTTTGTGATATAGTTAGGAAACTTGCTCTTTTTTTTTAAGACTAAAAAAATCCCTTCATATTTAGTTCATTTTGTATGCAGTTCTAAGATATTTTTTGAACTTTCACTCTATATTTTTCTTATTATGGTTGAAATAACTTTGAACTTGTTTTTGAGGGAGAGAGAGACTCTCACTATTGAATTTGCTTTTTTCTAGTGCTTTCTCTAGGGTTTAAATTAAAAAAAAAAACCCAAGGTCTTTTTTTCACTTCTTTTCTTTGAATGAAAGCTTGCTTTATCTGGGGGTTATCTGCAATAGGTTTTTATAGTTTACAAATATAAGCAGCTCCTTTGCTTGTAGGATTGCGCCTGAGAGGCTCTTCACGGCCTCTGCCAATCTTTTTTTCATCTAAGAAGAATCTTCTTTCCAAGTTGAATTGCGTACGATTCCTGCGCCTCTTTTCTGTGTGGTTGGCATTCTGCTGTTTGCAGATCAGAATGCTATGCTGTCGTCTGTTGCTGCCTCTTGCGTTACCGTGAATGGTTGATGGGCTCCGTTTATTTGGGATGTGCTCTTCTAACATTTTCTCTCCTTCACTCACGACTGCATTATTTCAATTTCCTCTTTCACCCAGTGAAAGTAAAAGTCGCTCAGTCATGTCCAACTCTTTGCGACCCCACAGACTATACAGTCCATGGAATTCTCCAGGCAGGATACAGGAGTGGGTAGCCTTTCCCTTCTCCAGGGGATCTTCCCAACCCAGGGATCAAACCCAGGTCTCCCACATTGCAGGTGGATTCTTCAGCTGAGCCACAAGGGAAGTCCATTAAAGTCATTCATATTTAAGATTCTAAAATAAACAGAAAATTCTAAGCTGTTGCTGTTTTTGTCTTCATTTTCATGTTAATCTTCAAAGTAGGTATTATTCCCCACATCCTTTTTGTTTGTGATGCTTATGGTTTTTCAGTTTTGTTTTTTTTTTTTAAGGAAGAAGTTTTTGTCAGGAGTTTGTAGGGATCACACATCTTTAATTTTTTCCTGTGCAAAAATTATAAACTATGTTTGAATATTCTTTCTCTTAATTTTCTCATGATTATTAATTTTCCTTCTGGTTCTTGTTGAGACTCTCTTGTTTCAAATTTTTCATAGTAGCAAGAAAGCAGAGTGATTATGAATTCTGTAACCAGACTTCAGAGTCTGGGTGTGAATCTGGCTTGCTAGGTGACCTTGGTTAAGTTACTTAACTCCTCTGAACCTCATGTATAAATGGAATAATAGTTTCTGCCTTTAGAGTTTTTGTGAGGATTAAGTCAGCTAATGTGTGAAAGGTCCAACAGTGTCTGGCACTGTATGGATAAATGCTAGTCATTGTTATGGGTTTTGCAGCTAGTTTGCCTATACTCCGCATCTTCCAACTTTTCCTCAAGGACCAACTAATGAATGAACTGAGCAGTTGAGACCAACCGCAGATCATTAATCAACATAGAAACTTGAAATGAGAACCAGTTATATATTTAACACTAAATTTAGTGTTAATTAGTTTTATTCAGCATAAAAATTTCACTGAAACACTCTAATTATATGAAATGGAAGAAATATATTCTGAAGTCTCATAGAGTGTTCTAGACATGATATGAATAAAAATTATATATACTAAGAAGGAAACTTCAGTGGTCACTAAACATCTGAAACTCTCTCCAACATTTCTACTAACAAAAGCATGCACATTCAAACAATCGGATCATATATCACATTACTAAAAATGAAAATTGATAACTGATAAGGGAGAAGGTAGTGAAACAGGCTTATGCACTGCTAGTGGAGAGTAAGTAGTAACTGTAAATTTACTTTTAAAGCAACATACGTAAAAAAAATTCAAATATTCTTCAGATCAATAATTCCTTATAATTCCATATCTGAGAATCTACTGTAAAGAGATAATGCAAAATTGGGGTATTACTTGCAAAGATGTCCACAGCACTATGTGTGATAATGAAGAATTAAAAACTGCCTACTATGCATGATGGGGTTTATATCATAACACTTATGGGACTTACTAAACATCTTTATGACCCTCTGATAAAATTCCATTAAAATTATATTTACTTAGTAAATTGCTATGTAATTTATACCTGTCATAAGTAAAAAAGCCAGATATGAAATGACATGATACAACTCTATTATTAAACACTTAGGAAAAAGAAAAAGAAAATATCCTGTCTGTGTGAACAGAGTTTGCTTTTTATTTGTAGGATTATAGGTGATTTCTTCTCCTGCTCTTTAAAGAACTGCTGTTTTGGTATTTCCATGCATTTTATAAAATAGTAATCCCCTACCACTCACACTTTGTAATTGGATGGGAGAGAGAAGATACTTGCCAGAGAGTGGTAGAAGTTTTGAAATGCAAAGAATAAGCAGTGAAATTGACAACCATCTAGGATCAGGGCAAACCTGTCCAGGTGTCCCATCTGCCACTGACAACCAGGATGGGCTGAGGTAGGACCCCTAACCTGTGCTGGGAGGTAGAGAATGCTTTACAAAGCATGTACTGCTGTATAAAGTAAAATATGATAACTAAGCTATTATAATTGAACACCTTCCCCCAAGGGGAATGGACAGTTAGGGAGTTTGGGATGCTCAGGTACACACTACTATATTTAAAATGAATAACCAACAAGGACCTATTGTGCACACGGAACTCTGCTCAATGTCATGTGGCAGCCTGGATGGGAGGGTGGTTTGAGGGAGAATGGATACATGTATATGTGTGGCTGAATCCCTTCCTTGTTCACCTGAAACTACCGCAACATTGTTAATCGGTTTCAACCCAATACAAAATAAAAAGTTTTTTAAAAATTGAACACCTAAAATATTTTAATGGTAGTGATAAGTCAAATGAACAAAGTGAAAAGATTCCCACACTCTCTTGGGAATTAGTGAATGAAATATCAGAGGCTTTATGATAAAGTCTGCTCACTTCTCTGACAAACATCTGCATTTAGGGCAAAGACTTTTTATCTGATAGTCTGCTTAAATAGGCCATTCATCTGGATCACAGAAGCCAGAATGCAATTATAACATCCAGGTAGGATGGGATATTTTAACTACTACTTGCATCTATCACTGTTCTAGCCACTAAAAGGGGCAAAATCACCAGCAACAACTTCTAACGGAGGAACCTATCAACAACAACGCACTCTCATAGAAAACATTTCTTCTTTAGAGAGTCAGGAATACTTTTTGTAAGTCAAGCTGGTTGATTTTCTTTAAGTTAAGCTGTTTTTCAACCATGTTTTTCAGCAGTTTGATCATTTTCTAGATTGTAAAAGGGAAGTTTGAGAAGTTGCCTAACGCGATTAGATCAGAAGGCTGTCATAGTGAAAACTTTAATCAGCTTTGCTGCCTTGCAGTCTAAGGTTATATCTGCAGCTTCCATGTGGGGCAAGGATTTCCACCCTCACCATCTGTAAATGATGCCCCAAGGAGGCATTATGGAAAAGACCATGTTCCTTTGGGGTTGTTCACTGGCTGTGGCCAAAGGATTCTTTCCAGTTACCCACTCGGATGGAATTGGTAGCAGTTTAACAGCCTGAATACAGACATGATAAAGTATAAAATATTGAATTTCTCTGTGTATATGCAATTTCAGCTTTTATCTTCATCTTTGATTATGCAATTAATCACATTCACGTCTGTCTAAGCCTGGTGCTCTGGAGACAAACATTTTCCCATTATTTTAGTCCTGAATACTTTATCCGATTTAAAAGGAATCAGCAGTGTGAAACTTCAGCCTAGAAAAATAAAAAACAACATTCACCCTGCCAACCAAGTATTACACTGAAAAACTGAGTTTCTATTTATGATATTTCAGGAGTCTGACCAAGATGATGACTGCTCTCATTCCATACTGATTAGTGAAGAAGGAGATCCAAGTGGTGATGGACAAGACTGGCAACCCAGGACAGAAGGTATCCATCTTCTGTCCTTGATGTGTTTACAAAGACAATATTGATTATTTGGATTTTCCCCCTAATTTCAGTCATGCTCAGTGCAGAGCTTTAAACTCTGAAACAAGCATAGAGGAAAAGAAATCCTATCCTCTGGTCCATATTTGAATCAGTGAGTCTTGGCAACCTATCCAGTCTCTCCTTTGTTCTACCTTACTCTAGCTCAACGTGCTGTTCTCATCTCCTTTCTCTTTTGTCTGGTAGCATCCTTTCCCTCACTTCTTTTCTCTCAGAATCTTCCAGCAGCTGCAGGGATCTGTCCTCTTCCGTGCATGTGAGTACTAAGTCACTTTAGTTGTGTCCGACTCTTTGCAACCCTATGGACTATAGCTCACCATGTCCATCCTATGGATTCTCCAGGCAAGAATCCTGGAGTGAGTATGCCATGCCCTCCTCCAGGGGAATCTTCCCAACCCAGGGATTGAACCCACTTCTCTTACGTCTCCTGCCTTGGCAGGTGGGTTCTTTACCACTAGTGCTACCTGGGAAGCCTTATTCTCTTCCAAGACCAAGCATTTCTCCATTAGCTGTCATCCCAGACCTCTTCCCTTAAGGGGGGAGTTGGGGGACTGAACAAAGAGCTAAAGGCCCAAGTTGCACTCTTGTATTCTAGGAGGCCATAAGTCTGGAATTTCCCAAAACAGCACCCATTCCAAATGCGTCATCCTGTCCTATTCTTAAACGTCCTTGCATTGAACAGATCACAAGGTATTTACAGATTCTCACTGCAGAACATAATCATCACAGCGATCACATTTGTCTGTCATCTACTCCCCTACACACTTCTTAAATGAAACGTTTATTTGAACTGCTCCGATCTCTTTTCTGGTAATTTTCCTACTTGCATTTCTAACATGCCAGGGAAGCTGCCCTCTCGGATGTCTTTTTTCTCATCCTCATTAACCACCCTGAAGGCTGCAGTGCTAGCTCAGCCACTGTCTCCTTTGACCCCTTATGCAATGCTGCCCTCTTCTGGGGAGCCTCCCATCTTTCCCAAACTCACTCAGTACCTCCTTTCTCCTGGCTGAGGGCAGGGAAGAAATTATAAACATCATGAACCCTGAAAGACCTAATTATAATATAAACAAGTCCTGATCCCCTCCAAGTAGTCCTTGTCATCTGCCTTTGACTTTCAAAGACTTCAACTCTGAGTTCTCAGAAGCCCAATTGTGTCCCAATCACCTTCTAAGAGATTAAATACTATGTTTATTCAGCTCAATTTAGAGATGGCTTGCCATTTGAGGTGCTTATAGGAATTGAACCTGGTTCTTCTGAATCGTAGGCAAATTCTTTACCATCTGAGCCTCCAGGAAAGCCCCTTCATATTAACAATACTTTTAAAATCAATTTGTATGTAATATTTTAGATTTTCGTGTAGGAACCATAACACTTAGGCAGCATCTCAACTAAGTTCTTGCAGTTTTAAGCTTTCATAACTTCAGTTGTACATTCTAAAGAAGAAATTATGTTTCTAAGTTTTCTTCTCATAGTTGATAAGAGTCTTCAGTAAGCTAGTAACTCTTTCAAGTCACAAAGTCTGAAATAAAAATGGAGAATTATTGTGCATTGTATTAATCTTAAATAACAATAAATCTCTTTAAATTCCATTTACATGCTTCTAACATACCCCAGGTTGTTAATGTTCAAGTGTTTGCACACTTTATAAAGACTTTATGCACATCCATGTGACTATTTGATTGTAGATATGCACATTTAATCATTTAATTTATATCTGTTTGTTTATTGTATTATTCTTTTAAAAAGGAAGCTTCACTAACTAAAATATATATAAACTCAAATGTTTGGATCGCTGCCCTGGTCTTTCAGTTCAGTTCAGTTCAGTCGCTCAGTTATGTCCGATTCTTTGCGACCCCATGAATCACAGCACGCCAGGCCTCCCTGTCCATCACTAACTCCTGGAGTTCACTCAGACTCACATCCATCGAGTCCGTGATGCCATCCAGCCATCTCATCCTCTGTTGTCCCCTTCTCCTCCTGCCCCCAATCCCTCCCAGCATCAGAGTCTTTTCCAATGAGTCAACTCTTCACATGAGATGGCCAAAGTACTGGAGTTTCAGCTTTAGCATCATTCCTTCCAAAGAAATCCCAGGGCTGATTTCCTTCAGAATGGACTGGTTGGATCTCCTTGCAGTCCAAGGGACTCTCAAGAGTCTTCTCCAACACCACAGTTCAAAAGCATCAATTCTTCGGCGCTCAGCCTTCCTCACAGTCCAACTCTCACATCCATAGCAGCTAAATATTCCTGCAACACACATTTGCTTTCTTATGGACTTTTACAGATGGTAATTTATGAAATACAATTTGCCCCTCACCCCAATCCCTCATCCTTTTCCTTATTCTAAAAATCTCCTTGCATTCCTTAATCAGCTATTTTCCCAGAACATATCAGATGCAAACCTTGTAGACTGGAAATTGAGCGTGTAAAATTATTCTTTTCGTGAGTAAATGAGAACCTATTTTCTAAAATTACTAGGCTTAATTTTAAAAAAATACGGTGTATATCTATCAGGATTCTTCTGTGCAAATAACAAAATCTGTTCTACTTGAGTGAAAAGAAAGGAAGTTTTAAAAGTTACTAGAAGAGTTCATAGACCATTGCAACACAAAGGAGAAGAACAGATCCCAGGTTGGATTGTCATAAAGAATTCTTGTAGCTACATCTCAAAACTGGTCACTGACCCCCAGATCACACTGCCTCAGCCACAATCAGCATACACAATGCTTCTACGTTGACCTTAGACCCTCCCTCTGCTGTTGATACTCATATCAGCGAAAGGATAAAGCCATCTTATCTTCTCTTGTGTAACTCCTGGGTATCCATCTCTCAAGTTAGTTTTCTGAAAACTAGTGGCAAAAAAAGACTGGTAAATGTAGCTGTAAAAAATTCTGTTGAAAATCATGATTTAGGAAACTATCAAAAGGTAGAGAGGTTATCAAAATATTTTGAACCTCGATTCCCATCCATTTAAACAAAGCAAGTAGAAAACACAGAAAAGTAAGACTTTTCTGGAGAAAATAATTTCTCTTCATTGAATGAATTAGGCTAGGCCAATTAAGTTTTTGTTTTAAAAATTTAGCACTTATATTAATAATTAATCATCATTTTCTGACTTTATGAATATCATTTGCCCCTTTTCTGCAAGAAAGTTTGTTTCTGGTTGTGTGTAAATGATGCTTCTTAGTTTCTCTCTACTATAACATTTTCTGGTTGGGTTAATTTGCATCTTCGTACTGGAAATATGCTTTCAGATAGGAGCAAGTGTTTTATTTTCACATGTGACAGTGCATCCTCTTTCCTGGACCACTCTTAGGTTCAGAGGCTCCTATGATCACTCATAGTATTTAAAAGACAAAACAGAGAATATATATGTTCCAAGATGATTTCAGTGTCAGAAGGTTTTATAATATCTCTCCCCCCACCCCACCAATTAGGACCAAATTTTTTTTCCCCATTTAGGAACCATTAACTTTCACAATGTCTAAAATGTCAGGAATTTCTTATACTTGCATCTTACTTTCTTGGTTTAAAAAAAGAGAAATCAACCAATTAACAGATTTTTAGCTTATTAAATCTACTTGAAAACATTCTTGGTAAAAAAATCATCTACGTTTATTAGTCCTCAATGATTCTAAAAGTACAGTCATTGTTAAGAACATGTTCACATGAATATACTGTAGAATAACTTCTACAGCCAAGTCTAACTGTACCTAGTCTTACAGAGCATCCTTTTCACTGACAGTTGAGTTATTAGGAAGGTATGCTGTATGTTTTTCTTACTCTAACATGTCAGCTAGGTGTTTGCCCTCAAGGATGACTACAAAAATGGTATGAAAGACATCCATCTGCCTTTCACTACAAAAGTGGCCATGAGCCATCTCACAACCTCATGACTGTCAGTTTTTTCATCTCTAAAACAAAGGGTTTGGGTCCGATGACCTCTAAGTTCCTCCCAGCTCTATAATCCCAAGCCTGTCATTTTGTGCTACATAGTGTGGTGATAGGATATTTGAAAAGTTAAAAAGAAAATCCACTATTCCAAGGAAACTTCATTTTTAGAGATTGCAAAAAAAAAAAAAAAACCCACAAAACTCCTTTTGGAAATATTTACTTTTTTTTAGTGCACCACTCTTATAAATAACACAAGCATAAACAGTTCACATTAAAAATGTTTTCCTTATGGTGGTTCCTATATATTTGACAAAATACCCAATGTCCTTTAAAAATAATAAAAACTTTAATTGATACGCTGATGGTGATTAGGCTTCCCAGGTACTGCTAGGGGTAAAGAACTCGCCTGCCAATGCAGGAGACCTATGAGACGCAGGTTCAATCCCTGGGTCAGAAAGATTCCCTGGAGGAGGGCATGGCAACCCACTCCAGTATTCTTGCCTAGAGAATCCCACGGACAGAGGAGCCTGGTGGGTTATATCCCATAGGGTCACAGAAAGTCAGACATGACTGAAGCAACATAGCATGCACACACTGATGATGATAGCTATTAAGTAACTTTCCCAAGGTCCCCCTGGAAGTGGCAGAGGAGGGATGGAGACCCAGATCTCTCTGATTCATGACCTGCTCAAATCTTCTCTACTATACTTTGATCAATGGAGCTGATTAAAACCATGGCTCCTCCAGCATCCACAGACTGAATGAATGGCTGTGACAGATAGAAGGATAAGCTGAATACTGGGACAAGCCCTACATCTTCCTGGAAGGATACGCCTCTATGTTCTACACACACATTGCATACTTCTTTCACAGTGCTTATCTGGCTATGCTCTTTGCTTTCTTATTTATAGTCTCTGCTAAGGCCACAGCTGTACCTTCTTTGTTTCTTTATATTAAGCACAATGAGTTACATTTGGCATACACTTGATAAAAGTTTGTTGAATAGGAGAAAGTGAATAGGTGAAAATCTTAAAGGACAGGCAATTCTGGTATGGTTCACACTAGGTTTTCTGAACTATTTTTATTTTTTGTTTATATATTGATTGTGCTGTGTCTGCACGGCTGCCCAAGGGCTTTCTCTAGCTGTGGTGAGGGGGGTCTGCTCTCTGGCTGCAGTGCATAGGCTTCTCATTGCAATGGGTTCTCTTGTTGTGGAGCCCAGGCTCTAGGCATGCAGGCTTCAGTAGTTGTGGTGCATGGGCTGAGTTGTCCTGTGGCACGTGATATCTTCCTGGATCTGGGATTGAACCTGTGCCTTGGCAGGCAGACTCCTATCAACTGTACCACCAGGAAAGTCCCCACACTAGTTTTTCATGTCAATTTGTTTAATGTGCTATTTTGTGGGCATGCATCCATTCTATAAGTTGGAACTTTCTGTCTTAAGGGTTATACCAGAAGTCACTCCTTGGAATCAGATAAGAGATGACCAAACGACAGATACAAGCAAGTTCCGATGGGGCAACTTAAATTATCTCATTTAATTCTCACAACAGTCCTGCGAAGTAGATGATATCAGTCACACTTTACAGAAGGAGGACTTGTTTTCTCCATTCAGGGAGAAAACACTGCTCATCATAAAGCTTTATTTTACTTCTAGAATGTTTTGTTATACAAATTCTCTGCCCTTTAAGCAAGCATTTATATAGGACAGGAAAGATACAAAGATGGTTAAAACTCAGTTCCTAGTGAATGTTCATCCTGTAATTACTAAGAATACATGAGCCAAATAACCAAAAATAAAACATTTGATTCCTGATCACCCCTGGAATTCATTACTTTCTTCTTATTATTATTACTGACCTGCACTTTCATAGGTGTTGAGATTACTGTTACTTTTCCGAGAGATGTCAGCCATCCCCAAGAAATGGGCCGAGAAGATTTACAAGAAAACAAGTAAGAAGTATTCTTTGAAAGGTTAGATTGGAATTAAAGTATATACTTGTGTGGCAACCCACTTTTTTAGTAATTCAGAAAAACATCCCCAAGCAGGGGTCATAATAAATAATTTTGTGGCAAGAGCTGGATAATAAATGTTTTATGCTTTGTGGGCCATATGGCCTCTGTTCCAATGATTCAACCCTGCAGTCGTAACTTGAATGCCTCTATGGATGGTATATAAACAAATGGGGGTGGGTATGTTCCAGTCAAACTCCCAAAGCGAGACTGGAGGCTGGATTTGGGCCAAGGACCATCATTTGCTGACTTTGCAGCAGTGCTACTCAAAACAGAGTTCTGAGGTCCTTCTGTTACCGGTCAATAATGAAGTCAGTATAGAACTTGGACATTTAAACCTTTAAAAAGGTGTGTAGCCATTTAGTCAAGTAATTTTATATTTATTGATCTGATGGTGGAAAATTTGAGGCTTATTTTCATGTTTTCAATTTTTGTTTAATTTTTATAGTCATTCATTTTGATTACATTTTACAAAAGTTTCAACCCACGATGCAATGTAAAATTTTAAATGGATTCTTCACCAAAGATAGTTTGAGAAGTACTGGGCCTTTGGAGAATGGTCCAAGGCCTCTGGTCAATGCCTTTGGAGAAGTACAAGGGTGCACCCCCTTGTCTCTGTCCTTTCCTCCTCTGATTTCTCTGCTTGAGGAAACAGAGACTGGGAAAACCAAAGTGTGAGCGGCAGAGGGCTGCTGAGGTGGGGAGCAAGTCAGAGAATGGGGAGGTCTTGCACTTTCAACAACACAGCTATTCCACTCAGCAGCACCATTTGGAAATAGTCCTCCAAAGTTTCCAGTGGTGTCAGGTAGGCTAAGAACTGGAGACCCAGAAGACATGGGGAATGCCTTTTAAATTAAACTATTTCCTCCCCCCTTTAGTCAGATAACCTCAGGGCATCAGGAATGGACACCAGCACATTCTGTTTCACTTCCAAAACACATTGAGATGGTGGGCTTCAGGACAAAGGCGGTGACCACGGAGCCTTTACTTGCAAAGAAAGAGGAACGTTCCCAGGAACTCTTCAATACGAACTTGGGCTTTTTGTTGCCAAGACCTTACTTAGAAACGATAACCTCCAAGTCTGTAGCCAGGGAAGATGTTCCTCACTTTCTGAAGGGGCGGCCAAGAAAATCTGAAGGTGAGTTCACTGAATTACACAGTGATTCCTTTATTCTTTGGTCAATAAATATTTCTTTACTCATATTTTTCTTGAGAATTTGAAAATCTTTACAGGGAATTCATATTTGGTTGATCTTTATCTGTGGGAGTTTTGGGGCATACAGTGAGGATACTTTCATTCAAGATTTGAGTTAGCTGTTCTATCTAGCCCTAAACTTATTTACTAGATAGCACACTGATGCCAGCATTTCCCCTTAGGGCACTTCTGTCTTTGATATCTGCTTAGTTCAGTTCAGTTCAGTTCAGTCGCTCAGTCGTGTCCGACTCTGCGACCCCATGAATCGCAGCACGCCAGGCCTCCCTGTCCATCACCATCTCCCGGAGTTCACTCAGACTCACATCCATTGAGTCCGTGATGCCATCCAGCCATCTCATCCTCTGTCGTCCCCTTCTCCTCCTGCCCCCAATCCCTCCCAGCATCAGGGTCTTTTCCAGTGAGTCAACTCTTCGCATGAGGTGGCCAAAGTACTGGAGTTTCAGCTTTAGCATCATTCCTTCCAAAGAAATCCCAGGGCTGATCTCCTTCAGAATGGACTGGTTGGATCTCCTTGCAGTCCAAGGGACTCTCAAGAGTCTTCTCCAACACCACAGTGCAAAAGCATCAATTCTTCGGTGCTCAGCCTTCTTCACAGTCCAACTCTCACGTCCATACATGACCACAGGAAAAACCATAGCCTTGACTAGATGGACTTAGTCGGCAAAGTAATGCCTCTGCTTTTGAATATGCTATCTAGGTTGGTCATAACCTTTCTTCCAAGGAGTAAGCGTCTTTTAATTTCACGCCTGCAGTCACCATCTGCAGTGATTTTGGAGCCACCCAAAATAAAGTCTGACACCGTTTCCACTGTTTCCCCGTCTATTTCCCATGAAGTGATGGAACCAGATGCCATGATCTTCGTTTTCTGAATGTTGAGTTTTAAGCCAACTTTTTCACTCTCCTCTTTCATTTTCATCAAGAGGCTTTTTAGTTCCTCTTCACTTTCTGCCATCAGGGTGGTGTCATCTGCATATCTGAGGTTATTGATATTTCTCCCGGCAATCTTGATTCCAGCTTGTGTTTCTTCCAGTCCAGCATTTCTCATAATGTACTCTGCATAGAAGTTAAATAAGCAGGGTGTCAATATACAGCCTTGATGTACTCCTTTTCCTATTTGGAACCAGTCTGTTGTTCCATGTCCAGTTCTAACTGTTGCTTCCTGACCTGCATACAGGTTTCTCAAGAGGCAGGTCAGGTGGTCTGGTATTCCCATCTCTTTCAGAATTTTCCAGTTTTGTGATCCACACAGTCAAAGGCTTTGGCATAGTCAAGAAAGCAGAAATAGATGTTTTTCTGGAACTCTCTTGCTTTCTCCTTGATCCAGCAGATGTTGGCAATTTGATCTTTGGTTCCTCTGCCTTTTCTAAAATCAGCTTGAACATCTGGAAGTTCACAGTTCATGTATTGCTGAAGCCTGGCTTGGAGAATTTTGAGCATTACTTTACTAGTGTGTGAGATGAGTGCAATTGTGTGGTAGTTTGAGCATTCTTTGGCATTGCCTTTCTTTGGGATTGGAATGAAAACTGACCTTTTCCAGTCCTGTGGACACTGCTGAGTTTTCCAAATTTGCTGGCATATTGAGTGCAGCACTTTCACAGCATCATCTTTCAGGATTTGAAATAGCTCAATTGGAATTCCATCACCTCCACTAGCTTTGTTCATAGTGATGCTTTCTAAGACCCACTTGACTTCACATTCCAGGATGTCTGGCTCTAACACTGTCCTAAACCAATTGGCCTAAACCACCAGGGACAAACTTGCAGCCCCAAATTTTGCATTTATTGGCTTATTGCAATGAAGGGCATTGCACAACAGAGGAAATGTCAAACAAAGGAGAAAAAAAAGGCATGAATATGATAGGATTTGGGTGCAAGGAAAGTGAAGTCGCTCAGTTGCGTCTGACTCTTTGTGACTCCATGGACTGTAGCCTGCCAGGCTCCTCTGTTCATGGAATTTTCCAGGCAAGATTACTGGAGTGGTTTGCCATTTCTTTCTCCTGACCCAGGGATCGAACCTGGGTCTCCCGCACTGCAGGCAGACTCCTTACCATCTGAGCCACCAGGGAAGCATTAGGGTGTGAGAGTAGAGCTTAAATGAAATTTTTAAATGAAATAGCATTTAAATTTTTTTAATTTTAATTTTATTGTGGTAAAATGTGCATAACATTAAATGTACTACTTTAACCATTTTTAAGCATACTGTTTAGTGGCTTTAAATACATTTACATTGTGGCACAAAGATCATCACTGCATCTCCAAAACTTTTCATCTTGTAAAACTGAAGCTCTACAGCCACAGGGCTTTTTTAAGATTTATGCTTCCATTATTCATATATTGATTATTTTTGGCTGTGCTGGGTCATCGCTGCGACATATGGGCTCCTCATTGCTGTGTCAGGGCTTTCTCTAGTTGCAGAGTGGGGCTTTCTCTAGTTGTGGTACTCAGGCTTCTCACTGCAGGGCCTTTCTTGTTGCAGCTCACAGGTTTAGTTGCTCATGGCATGTGGAATCTTCCCAGACCAGGGATCAAACCCATGTTTCCTACAGTGGCAGGTGGATTCTTAACACTGGTCCACCAGGGAAGTCCAACACCCATTCAACTTAAACTCTCCTTTCTCCTGTTACCCCTGATAGCCACTGTTCTACTCCCTATCTCTATGAAATTGACTATTCTAGGTCCCTCATATAAGTGAAATCATTGAATAGTTGTCCTTCCCTGTCTGGCTGATTTCAGTTGACCTGATGTTGAAGCTGTGTTTCGAGAGGCTGTGTGTAAAAGTCAACATCAAGCTGGACTGTGATGTAGACCCAAGGGTCATAGTACATGAAATCTGCAAAGTTTACCCCCAGCTCTCCACAGCCTCTCTTCAGCCTCCTCTCTTTTCACTCTTCCTCACCAGATGATAAACGTCAGCACCGCCAAATGCCTTCCATTCCCAGAACAAATATATGAATATTTTCACACACCGTTTTTTCCACTGGAACATTAAGCCATTCTTCAGGTATGCCCTTAGATATGCCTTCCTCTGGGAAGTCTTCCTGAATGTCTCTGTGCATGGTGAGTCACCATGCCTTTGGACTCCCATAGGATCCTAACCTTGTCTCCAACCAACACACATCATGCTAAATTGTCACTATCTTTTTATGTGCTGGTCTTCACCAGATAACAAAGGCAAAAACCATCACACCTCCCCACACAAAGCTCCAGATCTGACACGTAACTATTTTAAAACATATATTGAATTAGTAGCAACAACAGCAATAACCATTTATTGAGTGCCTGTTACTTCAAGGCACAAATGTTCACTGATATAGCTAATATTAACATGCTTGTTTCAGAAATGAGGCCTCGGGAGGTTAAGTGTATGCTCAGGATACATAGCTACAGGATTACAGAGGCTGGGTTCAAACCAGGACCCCCATCTCCAAAGCCAACGTATTTAAGCACCATGTCACATGTGTTCAGAGCTCACAACTCCTGTCTGAGCCCCACTTTAATTATGAGGGGAAAAAAAGGAGAAACATAGTTTTCTAGAGGAGGTGAGTTTAGAGAAAAGGAAGGGCAGTTGGTACAGGTACCAGGTGGAGAAAGGATAGATGGAGAGACTGAATTGGACATTGTGGTAATAGCATTTCTCTTGGCCAAACCACAGAGAATCTTGAAGATGTAATAAAAGCAGCACATTCAAACAAAAGCAAACTGGGTTAGGTCAGTATTCTGTAATGGGATCTGCTCCATAGGTGTTATGATCTTGTCTGAGAAAATCACCTGGTGTTTTTTCTCTTAATTTTTTTTTTTGTTTAAATGCAATCTTAAGATAATCAATAAATGTTGTTTAAGAAAAAGTCAGAAAAGACAGTGAGCAGAAAAGAAAATAAGAAATAAGAAGCACAAATACTGTTTCTTCTAGAATGTAATATTCTTCTAGAATGTAATTCCACATTTTTAAATAACATGTTTATAACTACAGCGCTTGATTGCTCAATGTAGACATTAGGATTTAGCATAGATATTAGTATTTAACAATTTCACATTACTATCTGCACACAAGGCAATCTTTGTGCTTTAAAAAATTAATATTCAATGTCTCCCTTATTATGACTAGGTAAAATATCTTTCAGAGCTGAGCCCCAGACTATGCTTTGATGGCATTGCTTTTCTTTTGAGACATTCTATTTTTCCTGGCTTTAATAACTGCTTCATTTCACCATTTGTTTACTTTCTGTATATCTGTCACTAATTCATCCCCATCCTGTCTAATGGACCTGAGAAACGCACCTCAATACAGGCAACTGCACACCAGGTAATTCATTGGTTTCTTTTGTTTTTGGAGACATTACTCCTGGAACACTCTGCCCTCCTGTTTCACTCTGTTCCTTGGTCCTTGGACCTCCTGACCCACTGTCTCTCTGGGAGTTCCTCACTGTGATCCTGGAAGTGCCTTGGCTCTCTGTGTTTGACCCCTGTGTGCTGGGTACACAGCTTCCTCTCCCTTGGTTTATACCTCATTCGGGGGGGGGGAGGGGTTACATAATTTCAGTAGCTTCCTGTAGAAGATGCATGGATTATATTAATGGTAGTTTTTCACTGTCTCTGTTTCCTCTGAGCTCTTTCCTTTCTTTCTGTTTTGTTCTATACATTTTCATGTTAGAGGCTATTCCCATATGTCAGTTGATCCTTGGTGATTATCAGTTTTTAAGAGGGGGAGTCTAAAAAGTGCCAGGGGCTCACAGGGACTTGTGGAATGGGCAGAGACGTGAATGGTCGGGTGAGGGATTTCTCTCAGCTAGTTTTCCAGTGAGAAGAAGAATCCAGCCCCCTGCCTGTAGGTTATAAGACTGGAGTGTCACATGTCAAGGTCGAGGCTTTCATTTATCCTCACATTTTCACTCCAGCACTCCGTTTCTGCTCTCAGGTTTACCCAGCACCTTAGCATCTTTCAGGCTCCTCAGAGAATGCACTTCCAGCCAGGAATGGAGAAGAGCAACCCTCAACTATTGGGGCAGGACAGGGAATCTGGAATCTACTGCTTGTACACACTGAAGCAACTCCTTGTTTCAGTCTCACTCGCATCCCCAGCTTTAGAGGTGTCTGGTATTAATATCTTCAATTCCTGCTCCTTTCTGGGGTTCTCATTTCTTGTTGCGTTCTCCCTGCTGCAGAGAAAGCTGACAACTCAATAGGATATTATTTATCCATATAGTTTTCACTGTCTGAAATTTCACTGATGTCATGCATGTGCTACTTTACCGTCTGGGTTTCTGTTGTTCTTCTTTACCTTTTAATTAATTATTTATTTTTTGTTTGGCTGGGCGACTTGCAGGATCTTAGTTCCCCAACCAGAGCCCCAGCAGTGAAAGCACTGAGCCCTAACCACTGGACATAAGGGAGCTCTTTTCTTTACCTTTAAAAAAAATTAGTCTACCATCGTTTTAGTGGAGTTTGTGGAGAGAGAGGTGGAAAGTTTGTACATTCAATCTTTTAACTCATACTGTTAATTCAATACTCGTTTTATGAGACTGACATGCTACCTGCTGCCCAAGTTGTCAAGTTTTGATACACATTTTAAAAGGCTTTCAATAAATATTATCCCATTACCTACTGGAAAGATCTTCCTTCTACATTCTCATCAGAAATATAAAGAGTGCCTTCCCATCTCATGTCATTCTTCATCAATACTGGAGAGTATCCCTCTAAATATTTCTAATAACTGAAAGATTTCTTAGCTCAGAGGATTGTACCTATGCAGGCAACTATAAATCATATTCAGTTATATTTCTAGTATTATTTTGTAATATTATTTTAAAGTCTCAACCTCTAGAATACAACCTCTATGAGGGCAAAACCAAGATAATCACAATGGCGTGATCACTCACCTAGAGCCAGACATCCTGGAATGTGAAGTCAAGTGAGCCTTAGAAAGCATCACTATGAACAAAGCTAGTGGAGGTGATGGAATTCCAGTTGACCTATTTCAAATCCTGAAAGATGATGCTGTGAAAGTGCTGCACTCAATATGCCAGCAAATTTGGAAAACTCAGCAGGGGCCACGGGACTGGAAAAGGTCAGTTTTCATTCCAATCCCAAAGAAAGGCAATGCCAAAGAATGCTCAAACTACTGCACAATTGCATGCATCTCACACGCTAGTAAAGTAATGCTCAAAATTCTCCAAGCCAGGCTTCAGCAATACATGAACTGTGAACTTCCTGATGTCCAAGCTGGTTTTAGAAAAGGCAGAGGAACCAAAGATCAAATTGCCAACATCTGCTGGATCAAGGAAAAAGCAAGAGAGTTCCAGAAAAACATCTATTTCTGCTTTCTTGACTATGCTAAAGCCTTTTACTGTGTGGATCACAAAACTGGAAAATTCTGAAAGAGATGGGAATACCAGACCACCTGACCTGCCTCTTGAGAAACCTGTATGCAGGTCAGGAAGCAACAGTTAGAACTGGACATGGAACAACAGACTGGTTCCAAATAGGAAAAGGAGTACATCAAGGCTGTATATTGTCACCCTGCTTATTTAACTTCTATGCAGAGTACATCATGAGAAACATTGGGCTGGAGGAAGCACAAGATGGAATCAAGATTGCCGGGAGAAATATCAATAACCTCAGATATGCAGATGACACCACCCTAATGGCAGAAAGTGAAGAGGAACTAAAAAGCCTCTTGATTAAAGTGAAAGAGGAGAGTGAAAAAGTTGGCTTAAAGCTCAACATTCAGAAAACAAAGATCATGGCATCAGGTCCCATCACTTCACTGCAAATAGATGGAGAAACAGTGGAAACAGTAGCTGTCTTTAGTTTTTTGGGCTCCAAAATCACTGCAGATGGTGATTGCAGCCATGAAATTAAAGATGCTTACTCCTTGGAAGAAAGGTTATGACTAACCTAGATAGCATATTGAAAAGCAGTGACATTACTTTGCCAACAAAGGTCCATTTAGTCAAGGCTATGGTTTTTCCAGTGGTCATGCATGGATGTGGGAGTTGGACTGTGAAGAAAGTTGAGTGCCAAAGAATTGATGCTTTTGAACTGTGGTGTTGGAGAAAACTGTTGAGAGTCCCTTGGACTGCAAGGAGATCCAACCAGTCCATTCTGAAGGAAATCAGCCCTCGGTGTTCTTTGGAAGGAATGATGCTAAAGCTGAAACTCCAGTACTTTGGACACCTCATGTGAAGAGTTGACTCATTGGAAAAAAACTCTGATGCTGGGAGGGATTGGGGGCAGGAGGAGAAGGGGACGACAGAGGATGAGCTGGCTGGATGGCATCACTGACTCAATGGACATGAGTTCGAGTGAACTCTGGGAGATGGTGATAGACAGGGAGGCCTGGCGTGCTGTGATTCATGGGGTTACAAAGAGTTGGACACGACTGAGCGACTGAACTGAACTTATGAGGGCAAGAATTTAGTCTGTCATTCACAATTATATTGTCATCATCTGGGACAGTGTTGGCTACTCAATAGGAACTCAATAAATATTGGCTGAATAAATGGATAAAGAATTGGGGTGGTTCTTTGGCCAGTTGTGGCTAAGCAGAATGCCTGCACCCCTTCTTATTGGGATCCTCTTTTTAGGTGACCATTTTTTGCTTGAGAATGGCTTCTCTCCCTGTGATATATCTCAGAGAGATTTCTTGAAGTGAAATTTCAAAATGGCAGCCTGTGCCTAAATAAGGACATACAGACATTTTTTTTTTTTGCCTTCAGAGTATTTTTAAAAAGAAAGCGAGGGAGATTTAACATAAAGTCTCCAGCCCTCTGGCTTCCCTTGGCAATGGGAAGATCTAGCAGTGCTGGATTACCCAGCCGGAATGGACAACACCATCTGAAACTGGGAAATGGATGCCCCAGTGGTTGGGGCACACTGTCCCTACCTGCCCCACTTCATCTATGTATGTGCCTTCTTCTACCCACTCCAATATTCTTGGGCTTCCCTTGTGGCTCAGCTGGTAAAGAATCTGCCTGCAACGTGGGAGACCTGGGTTTGATCCCTGGGTTGGGAAGATCCCCTGGAGAAGGGAAACGCTACCCACTCCAGTATTCTGTACAGCCCATGGAGTCTCTAACAAGAGTCGGACATGACTAAGCTACTTTCACTTTAACCCTGAATACATTTGGAGACTTTGGCTTCAGCTTTAAGCTGTGATGGTGAGTGGGGTTTTAGGGACCATTCTGGTGTTTTCATAAGAAAACAATTAGGTTTTACCCTTCCTGGTAAATTCCATCTCACCCTTCCCTGCACCCCTGCAGACTTTATGCTCTATCCCATATTTGAGTTCAAACAACAGTTGCGAGACAATAATACCTAAATATTTTCACATTTCTGTGAAGTCTGGGTTTTCTGAGTAAAAAGCATTGGGAGACCAATTTAAAAAATGATTGAATGACAAATATGGCTTGGAAATTAGAGATAAGATATTGCTCCAGAAAGATCAAGGCTGATTTTGCCAAATGCCATTTGCTTAACTTTCTAGGGTAAGAAACAAACAAACAAGACTCAGAGACACATTTCCCCTTTCTCCTAGGGACATTAGCATACATTTCATGGTAAAGGTCTCTCTTTCTTGGAAGGGAAAGATGGTTCAAACTGCCAACACTCTCTGTAAGCTCTGAGTCTCATAATTTCAGGGTCTCCTCCTGTGGGACAACCTCACCACCTGCGCAGGGAAATATCTGGTTCTCATTGCACCAGCTTGCAGGGAAGTGGGGTGCAAGGAATTGGCACTGGGGTGACTCACGGGTGCTAAGCTCTATTTTCTGATCCAGAGGGCGTGTGTTTCCAGAAGGAATATAAATAAAAATAAGTAAATAAATATCACACGATGTGTGTACAAATGTTATAAATATAAAACATATGTATAACATGTATTTATATAAAAACAGTATGTTAAAATACCCCCCCCCCCCAACAGTGGCAGTAGTTTTGTGTGGTGATTCTGCACCCACTTCCATGTAAATCACATCTGGAAAAACTTCATTTTACCAACTTTTCCTCAAACCTCAGAGCCAGGATCACTCCATCCACATCCCCTGGCCTAGGGCTGACTGTGTTCACTCTACTACTAAGAATACCTAATAATAATTACTGTTATTTTTCTTGTTACAGGGTTTTCTATCTCTGACATGAAGTATAGTAGCCGAAGAGTTGAGGTAAGAGTAGTTTTGAGCATTTTTGACTTACGAATTAAAACCAAAGAATCTTGTCAGAGACAAATTCTATCAAAAGACTCAGAACCCAAATCCTCAGCATATAATCTTGGAAAAAAAACAACTCACATATAGTTTACAGAAGAGCAAATAATTTCTGAGAAAATGATATCTTGACATGTATATATATTTTCTGGGTATAGTTTTCCACATAATGAAGTGAGTAGCTCTTTTGGATATACCTAATTTTTCTGTTTTTAATGCTTTGAGAAGTTAGGTGATTCTTTTTCCATGGTAGAAAGATTTTCCTGGTTGTCTCATTTGTAAGTAAAGCATTTTGAAAGAGCATTGCAGTTCTCCAACTGTCTGACTCTTCTGTATCCTATAAGTCTTTGAGAAAACACATATATATTGCTTAGTGTTGAAAAAAAAAAGTTCATTGGCCTAAAAAAAAAAAGGCTGCTACTAGGGAGATGTTTAAAGCACTGGAAGAATCTGCTTCTAATTTTGAGAAGTCATGTAGGCAATAAAACTGGGGAATTATACTGCGTCTTTCCTGTTTTTAATGCCTATTTCTAGTCAGATTTCTTTTCCTTTCTTCTAACACGCGGGTGGCAACAGAATGAAAATTAAACATGTAGCTCTTAATTACCACTCATGATCTATGCTTTTCTATGCTATATCATTAGGTATCAAATCTATATACACAAGGCCACAGTGAAACGTGTAAAGAGTTTATAGCTTAACTGAGCAAAAAGATGAATATTATATATTGGGTTACACTGACCTCTAGAGGCTGATAATAATATAAACTAGCTTAATTTGAAAATTAATTTGACATGAGTTTGAGTAAACTCTGGGAGTTGGTGAAGGACAGGGAAGGCCTGGTGTGCTACAGTCCATGGGGTCACAAAGAGTCAGGTACAACTGAGAGACTGAACTGAACTGAATTTGAAAATAGTTGGAAGGCCAAGGAAAATTTAAAAACGTAGTGAGCTAAATTTCTCTTTTTAGATTTTTTGGCCACACTTCAAGGAATGTGGAAACTTAATTCCCCAACCAGGGATCGAACCCACATCCCTGGCAGTGGAAGTATGGAGGCCCAGCCACTGGACCATCCAGGAAGTCCCAGGAGCTAACTTTCAAGTGTGTAGCATGGCAGATTTATAAGCAACACAATCAGCACCATCAGCAAAACAATTCAGCCAAGCAATGAGGAGTAGTTGTGAATGATCACAGAGTAAATAAATGTAACAGCAATTTTAAGCTGTTCTAAGTGGGAATTTTCGGAGAAGGCACTGGCGACCCACTCCAGTACTCTTGCCTGGAAAATCCCATGGACGGAGGAGCCTGGTAGGCTGCAGTCCATGGGATCGCTAAGAGTCGGACACGACTGAGCAACTTCACTTTCACTTTTCACTTTCATGCATTGGAGAAGGAAATGGCAACCCACTCCAGTGTTCTTGCCTGGAGAATCCCAGGGACGGAGGAGCCTGGTGGGCTGCCGTCTATGGGGTCGCACAGAGTCGGACACGACTGATGTGCCTTAGCAGCAGCAGCAGCAGCAAGTGGGAATTTTAAGTTTTGGATAAATTCCATGGAAAGTAAACAGAAAAGAGAATAGATACAAAGTAGAAACAAAATAGAATGTAAACAGAAATGACAACAGAAATCTTTAAAAATGTAAATGTTTTATAATTTATATGATAGAAACTTTATTTTTAATGGATAAGTATGAATCTTGTAATGTTAATATTAATATTAGTTTATAAAAGTATTATCTTACCTTGGTCCTAAGAAAACACCAGGAATGAGATTTTAGTTTTTAAAATTGTGATCTCCAGGATAACTTTGTACTTTAAAGCCCTTCCTAAAGAGAATCTTAAAATCTCTTCACATTACTTGAAACCAGTTAACATGAAATGCATGTTTCTACATTCATTAATTTTTCTTTCTTTCCTTTTAGTTCCCTCTGCCACCACTATCATCTCTGCCCATGAGATCTGGTCTCCTTACTATACCCCTAAGTCACAAGGATCAAAAAGCGAGAAAAAGAAATATTCCACACCTCGTATCTTTCATACCTAAGCTCTCAGAGCCTATTAGTCAATCTGATGAATTTAGACCATCAAATAAGCAGAAGGAAGCACCGTTCAAGGTGTTAGTAGATCAGACTCTCAGATCCTTTGACGGTTCTATTTGGTCCAGAAACATGTGTTCTTTTCGGAAGGCTCACCATCACAGACAACACCTGGAAAAGAAAGTGAGTAGGAAATCCAAGGAAAGAGAAGGATGTGTCAACATTGAAGTCTCTCACTTTGAAAAAGGACAATCTTTAGTGTCCTTGGAGAATTTCAAGGAAGGCAATTTTCCTATAGATAGGGAGGAGGATATTGACTGCCATGGTAATGAACTGAGAAGAGCAGAAGAGAACGCTCCATCTCTTTCATCAGGAAAGAAAGAGGATTCAGTAGCCAGAAACTATGAAAAAGATTCAGAAGTTGGATATACCAAGCCAATCAAGTTCCAAGAAGCCCTGCCATCAGATATAGGTCTAAGCCAGGATGAAGGGACTAAAAATGATAGAGCTGATTCAAAAAGTGCTTCAGCACTTAAAGGTGGAGCAATTGAACGAGACCATGTTTCAGAAGATTACACTGTTCTTAAAAGTTTGTCTGATATAGTCACTGATGGCCCCATTGAAAAGCTTTCAGAAGATCATAGCAGCATGGAGACAAGCACAAAAATATCAGTAGCAGAAACAACCAAACCAGAAATGAATGGGACGGTGCCTCTTATCCACATCACTTTCCCTGGAGATGAAACTCCTAAGGAACCAGCAATAACCAAACCAAGCCTCCAAAAACGAAAGGGCATCCTTCGTAGCAATAGTAGCTTCAACATACTTGCACACCAAGAAAATGACAGGCATAAGGTGAAAACCCAGAGAAATAAGTTAGATTCAAAGACCAAGACCAGTAACAGGACACCTCAAAATTTCATGATTTCCACTGAAGTTTCCGTGAAGACTACCATGCACAAAACCAGTATAAAAACTCAAGTTTTTCCTGCTTTGGGGCTTGTGGATCCCAGACCTTGGCAATCACCCAAGTTTCAAAGGAGAATGCCACAGACAGAAAGGAAGCAATCTGCTTACCAGGCTTTGAAACCTAAAAAACCATCATTCCCTTGCCTCTATAAAAATCCAGGAATAAAAAAGTCTTCTGTTCCTCTCTCTGCTCAACCAGCAGAGCCAAGACTGAATTACTTAAATCTGAAGTATAGTGACATGTTCAAAGAGATCGATTCAACTGCGAACGGGCCTGGAATCTATGAAATGTTTGGAACTCCCGTTTATTGTCACATGCGAGAGGCTGAACAGCATGAAAACAAGAATCACCGAGAGATATGCTCAGCTCCATCAGGCAGATGTGTCACCAATAAATGCCGATCTTCACACAGTGAGAGGAGCAGCAATAGCCGAAACAGACTTTCTCAGAAAAGACTGCATAGTAAACCCCCCAAATCTTCTCTTGGCATTAAACAAAAGCACAGAAGTTTAATTTCCAAAGAAAAGGATTTCCAGGCTGTAGGTAGCACCGTACAAGATGCTGAAAATCGTGATGGCATTTCAGAATCAGGGTGGCAGATTAAGTCTTCAGGAAATGACTTTCTATCTTCCAAAGATGAAGTTCAGCCCATGAACTTGGTTCAGGCTCATGAGCAGTTCACTGAACAGAATGATTTCTTTCCTGTCTCAGATTTGTCCATTGTTGAAGAAGTCTCTATGGAAGAGTCTGCTGATGAAGAAGACATTTCTAACAATCAGATACTTGCCACGAGCCTCAGAGATCTGCATCAACTTGAAGAGCTACGCCACCAGACCCCATTTGTTCTTTCAGAAAACAGCTGGGCAGTACCCAGTGAGAAAAGTTCCAACATGCATGTACTACAAGGGGAGCAGAAGGTAGCATCTCCCGGTGAAACAAATGCCAACCAAATTTTAACTAACGATGTAGACTCTGATAGTTTTTCAGATAAGTCGAACACTCTTAGGAGTTTCTCTTCCCAAGAGAAACAAGGAAGTGTAACTTCTCAAGCATATCAACACTGGGCCCTGTTTTTGGATCATGATAGTTTAGCTAATGAGTCAATTCCATATCAAACACTTGGAAAAACTTTAAATGATGCAGATTCAATTTCCCAAGAAATTCTAGACTCTGTAAAGAATGAAGAATTGACAGATGAACTCTTAGGTTGTCTAGCTGCAGAACTATTAGCTCTTGATGAGAAAGATAACAACTCTTGCCAAATAATGGCAGATGAAACAGAGCCTGAAAGCCAAGATTTTGTCCTCAGCAAGAGAGGAAATACCATGAAAGAATTAGGTAGAGAGACAACAAATGTCAAAATACAGGTTGGTATAACTAGAATCGGGCTTTCCTAGTGGCCCAGAGAGTAAAGAATCTGCATGCAATTCGGAAGACCTGGGTTTGATCCCTGGGTTGGGAAAATCCCCTGGAGGAGGGCATATCAACCCACTCCAGTATTCTTGCCTGGGAAATTCCATAGACAGAGGAGCCTGGCAGGCTATAGTCCATGGGGTTGCAAAGAGTCAGACAGAATTGTGCAACTAAGCACCGCACATCACATAACTAATAATCAGAGATTCATTGGGGCGGGAAGGGACCTCAGAGACACTCTGCTTCAAAACCCTTATTTTCATATGGGGAATCAGAAACCCTAAGGAGTTAAATAGTTTCATCAAGGTTTCATTGTTTGGTTGCCAGTTTGGAATCCAGGTCCCCTGACTCTCATGCTGTTTTCATTATGCTGCCTCACTTCTAGAATTTAGCTAGCCTGACATTGCATTGGAATCACTTTGGGCACATTATTGTAGCAAAACTACTTGCTAAAATAGGTAGACATTATATTTGGTGATGATATTTTCAATCAACAACTAACAGCTGGGAGATAATTGTGGGTAAAGCATTACTCTAGGTGGTATGTGAGATACACAGCCCCGAAGTAGCTCACCATCTAGTTCAAAACACAAATGAAGACACGAAAAGATCTTTTCTCAAAGATTCCCTGCACTTGAGCATTTGTTGCCGAATGGTTTGCTTTAATACAAAAATATTATTGATGCCTCCTGTGTTCCTGGTATTGGGATAAGAACTGGAGACACGATAGGGTACAAGACACAGCCATTGCTCTCAAGAAAACATAAGCAATAATCCTGAATTCATTAAAAAAATTTTTGTTTGGCATTGGAGTTGGGATAAGAAGAATATTAACAGGTGGTAGGGTTATGCCTGTTTTAGTTTTCACTGAAGTATATCACCCTCCTATTCTACTAAAATTTTTTTAAGATGAAAGTTTTTGTTTGTTTGCTTGTTCTTACCTACCTCAACAGACTTGGAGTTTGTTTATTGGCTGTACCTTGCGGCATGCAGGATCTTGGCTCCCTGATCAGGATTAGAACTCGCAACCCCTGCTTTGGAAAAGTGCGAAGTCTTAACCACTGGACCACCAGGAAGTCCTATCTTCTCCTAAATTTTAAAGATAGAAGCATTTGGTTTAGCTGAAACATTATTCACTAAACACTAACTAGGGTTATATCACGCTCTTTTAGGATCAGAAATAATTATTTTAAATAATTGAACAGAAGAATACACAAGGTGAGAACTTGACACATATGAGTGAAACACATTATACTGTCTCCTTTCTGTCTTCATAACAGCTCCATGAGGTCAGTCCTGGAGGTAATAACAAGTCTCCATTTTGCAAATGAGGAAATCGAGGTTTAGAAAGTCTCGCAGGGAGTGAGCGGTGGGGAGGGGCATCCTGATTCCAGCCCAACACCTTTAATCACTGTACAGTGGGAATATTCCTTGCCATAAAAGGCTACCTCCACCCTCATGGTGAGCGTGGTTTCTGCTGGGAGGTGGATAGTGATGCAGAAAGGCTGCCAGGCTTGGGTGGGAGACAGGGGTACATGTGTACATGCCTGTGTGTCTGAGATGGGTCTACAAGTCTGCCAGTTCACATTCAAGAAAAGCTAACAAGCTGGTGAATATAATCAGCCCATAACCCTACCCTGCAATTGGAATAAAAAACTGACCTTCTGTGATCTTTCATTTCCAAGCAGTCCTTAAATTTCAGTTTGAATAGAAACATGAAAGGCTGGGGAGGAGGAGGAACCCATGTGGCCTTTTGAAGGCACCTGGGGTCATTTCTAGGAAAGGTGATCCTGTGCCATGTCTTATTCTTAAGGGCCTTCTCTGTGCCTCTACATCACCATCATCGTTTATTTTTAAGAACTCGTAGAGGAGATCAAGACAAAATATTTTTGGTTCTGATCAAACAGTTGGAAAACCTGGTGTAAGCTCTACAAAGATACTTATTTCCCAAGGACAGGGCCTCTAAAGGTTTACTGTAGATACATATCTCTTGAGAATCATGCTGAAATGTAGAACTGATTCCATATGTCCAGGGTCTGAGATTCTGCAAGTTTAACGAGCTCCCATGGGATATTGATGGAGCTGGTTTGCAGATTCTCCTTTGAGTAGCAAGGATCAAGAGGACCATGGATCTTCAGTCTATTGCAGCTGGTCTTGACCTTCATACTTGCTTGTTATGCTTGTGCATGCATGACATGTATGTAAGAAAGAAGGTTTGGGGAATTCCCTGGGAATCCAGTGGTCAAGACTGCCAAAGGCTCTGCTTCAACCCCTGATTGGGGACCTAATATGCCACAAGATATGTGGCACAGCCAAAAGAAAAAAAAAGAAGAGAGAGAGAGAGAATATCCATATGTATGTATATTTGTGTATAAATGTGTATGTGTATGGAAATGTAGGTATAAATTCTTTTATGTGTGTGTGTTTGCATGTATGTGTGTGTTGTGGAAATAGAACAGGCAAAGGCTATTTATTCAGAGCTCATAATAGCAAAGGAGTCAACCACCATCATTTGCATTTGGTAGAGACTCAAAAGCAGGCAGAGGAGTGAGAAAGATTTTTAGTGGAAAAAAGCCTTCAGGTGTGCCCTGATTGGAGGCTGTTGTTCTGGGGAGGTTGTTGGGGCAGACGGTTAACTAGAAGGGGACTCCTATGTGATTGGTTAAGGGTGCATATTTGGCCTTCTCTGATTGGTCCGAAGTTAGAAAAGGAAGATTCTCCTATCTGCCCTTTCTCTCTGTCCCAAGGACTCAATGTAATGATGACATTTTTTTTTGTCTCATTCTTCCAGAGATATAGTAATGGCTTCAGGAGATATGACAAAGAGGAGAGATTTTTCAACTCACATGAAAAGAAGACATTTTCTGAAAATAGTTTAAAGTATGAAGAATCTATCCTGTGGACCAAGGGTGAGATCCTCGGGAAGGGAGCATATGGCACAGTAAGTGAAACAGGAAGCTTGCTAAAATAGAAAACCCCATTCCTCCTCGACCCCTCCCTCTTTCCTAATCTTCCTGTTTGCCCTCTCCACTCCATATACACTTTTACTTAGAGATCTTTTAGTTGGAAGTAATAGGAAACCCAACCCAAACCAGCTTGAAGAAAAGGATGTCCATTGTTTTATGCAACTGAAGGGTCTGGAGTAGGTCTGACTCAGGGCACAGCTGGTTTCAGAGGTCAAATAACATCATCAGAGTCTGGCCTCTCTGTCTCTCCTTTTGGCTCTCGCTCTCAGGCTTCATGGGGTGGTTCAGTTCAGTTCAGTTGCTCAGTCATGTCCAACTCTTTGCGACCCCGCAGTACGCCAGGACTCCCTGTCCATCACCAACTCCCGGAGTTCACCCAAACCCATGCCCATTGGTGATGCCATCCAGTCATCTCATCCTCTGTCATTCCTTTCTCCTCCTGCCCTCAATCTTTCCCAGGATCAGGGTCTTTTCAAATGAGTCAGCTCTTCGCTTCAGGTGGCCAAAATATTGGAGTTTCAGCTTCAACATCAGTCCTTCCAATGAACCCCCAGGACTGATCTCCTTTAGGATGGACTGGTTGGATCTTCTTGCAGTCCAAGGGACTCTCAAAAGTCTTCTCCAACACCACAGTTCAAAAGCATCAATTCTTTGGCGCTCATTGCATTTCTCGCCTCTCCTTCTCTGAGGGTCAAGCCCTGTGGGAAAGAGGTCTTTTTGTTCAACAATTCAAGTTATGTTACCCAAAGTTGGGAGAGCCATTGCCAAGAAGCAAAAACAAAAGATATTTCTTATATTTTGTGAATTGCATAAAATACCATCTAAAGTCCCAGCTGCTGCTGCTAAGTTGCTTCAGTCGTGTCCGACTCTGTGCGACCCCATAGACAGCAGCCCACTAGGCTCCTCTGTCCCTGGGATTCTCCAGGCAAGAACGCTGGAGTGGGTTGCCGTTTGGGATATATGTATATGCATAGCTGATTCACGTTGCTGTACACTTGAAACTAACACAATATTGTAAATCAACTACAGTCCAATAAAAATTATTACTCCAAAAAATGTTTTTAAAAGCCCAAGCACTGTACATGGTATTGGGTTGACCAAAAAGTTTGTTTGGGTTTTTCAGTAAGATGGTATGGAAAAACCTGAACAAACTTTTTGGCCAACCCAATATTTGCACAGATTGCTAGAGATGACTGAATCTAAGCTATTATGATATGCATTCACCATGCTACTTATCCCAATCTTTGCTTCCCTGCAACTTTCAATTTGTTTAAGTATAATACTTCACATTTACATAAGGATATATCATCTTAGAGAAAAACCAGGGTTTGGGAGGCATTTTGTGAATGAGTCACCGTTTATCTTTAATAATAAGGTATTGGTTTGCTTCTAGGTATATTGTGGTCTTACTAGCCAAGGACAGCTAATAGCTGTAAAACAGGTGGCTTTGGATACCTCTGATAAATTAGCTACTGAAAAAGAATATCAGAAACTGCAGGAAGAAGTCGATTTGCTGAAAGCCTTGAAACATGTCAACATTGTGGCCTATTTGGGGACATGCTTGGAGGAAAACATCTTAAGCATTTTCATGGAGTTTGTTCCTGGTGGCTCCATCTCTAGTATTATAAACCGTTTTGGGCCATTGCCTGAGATGGTGTTCTGTAAATATACAGAACAAATTCTGCAAGGTGTTGCTTATCTCCATGAGAACTGTGTGGTGCATAGAGATATCAAAGGAAATAATGTTATGCTTATGCCAACTGGAATCATAAAGCTGATTGACTTTGGCTGTGCCAAGCGTTTGGCCTGGGCTGGCCTAAATGGCACCCACAGTGACATGCTCAAGTCCATGCATGGGACTCCATATTGGATGGCCCCAGAAGTCATCAATGAGTCTGGCTATGGACGGAAGTCAGACATCTGGAGCATTGGCTGCACTGTGTTTGAGATGGCCACCGGGAAGCCTCCACTGGCTTCCATGGACAGGATGGCAGCTATGTTTTACATTGGTGCACACCGAGGGCTGATGCCTCCTTTACCAGATTGCTTCTCAGAAAACGCAGCAGACTTTGTGCGTGTATGCCTCACCAGGTAAGAAACTGAACGCAAGAAAGGAGGATAAATCCCCAGAGATTCCAAGCAGTTGACATTTCCTCTGAGATTTATGGCCCATTTTTAGCTCTGCTCAGGTTATAAAATCAAGTGGGGAGTGATTTTGCTCTGAAAAAAATCATGAGTAGCCACATTGGGTGATGTGTTCTGTGTTGTACCAGGGTGTGGGGGTAATGCTTCAAGTGGGAAGTGTCTCAATTAAATGTCTTATCAGGTCCAGATAGCACTTGCTCAAATCAATGGATGTGCAAGAATTGCTATTTATTTGCAAGATCTGTTTATTTACCAAAGAGACATCTTCCCAGGGACTAGCCATGGTGAAATGGCATCATCTGTGCTTAGCTTCCCTCCCCTCTTGGGGAACCAGTGTTCTCATTCCTTCCTAAAACTGGCTCTCAGGAAAGTATGTGAGAAATTCATTCATATCAAGGAAATGACATGAATTGATTAATCAATGATTGACAGATTTAATGTATTGTTCCCCCAGAAACACTTGCATTTAAAGTGAGAGGAAACATTTTGAGTCAAAGGAACAAATCTCTAATTGAAGTATTGCAAGCATCAAGTGGGTAGTGTTTGGGGAAGCAGAAAAGTCCCAGAAGGTCACCTATTTTCTCCTGTTCTGAGGCTTCCTGGTATTTATGGAATAAAATTCTGGTTAAAATATTAGGACTGTAAGGGAGCTGAGAGACTACCCACTTGTATAGTTTTCAAACTTTTCTTAGCCAGGTACTCTCTGCTTACATGAAATCTTAATTCAAAGAATAAAGCAGGAAGGCAGAGAGATGGCTTTGGTTAGTGTGTGTATCTCTGTGCATGAATGGGTGTGGTGGAGGAGGGCTGAAGAGAAGGGCAGGGGTGCTCAAGCCCACCTACGTACTCTTGATGTAGAGCAGCTTCGAGGGGTCTCAGCACTGAGCTGCATGTGCAGGATAAGGAGGCCGGATACCCAAACACAAATTCTTGCCTTTCAAACAGATATGCTTTCTTATTCCTAGATGAAAAATTCTAGTGCCCCAGATTTCAGCAAGTATGTATGGCTACCTCCAGCTCCCTCCCGGAACGAGTTCATTTTGTCATTGTTAATGAATATTCAGAACCCAAAGATCTGTCTGCTGATGGATGTGTCTCTCTTAGCCCTCTGTCTTCCTCTTCGAGCACCTGTATATCAATCAGCCTGACCTGGTTGATTTCAGGGAATCACAGAGGCTAGGACAGCACCACATACTCCAGGGTTGGGGTGGGGGGCGGTGCAGTTCTGGGCATCCCCAGATGCAGAGATGCCCTAGGTATCCCAGGATGGATTTGCAGGCAGAGCTGTGGGCACAGAGCTACCCCTTCCTGTCTGCCAAAATACCTCACAAAAGGGACACAAATGTGTTAGGAATATCATATGGACCAGTACTAGTTTGGGAGATTGGTCTTACCTCTTAAAACTACTGTGGTTACTTTCTTCTGAATTGAACAATGATCTATTATTGATCCACAAAAACTGCTTGCTACTCTTATTTTTTTTTTTCAAGTTCTCATTATACACACAGACAGCTTTAAAGCGAAAGGGTGGAATTTTTTTTTTTTTTTTACTTTCCTTTTGAACCATTGCTTCATAAACTAAGCAATACACAACTCATAATCAATTAACAGGGTTATTGTGAAGGTTAAGTGAAACGGTGTGTGTAATTGCTTAGCACAGCATGGAGTACATAATTAGGGCTCCACCATTAATAACCCATGGGAGAATGTTAATACACCTTACCTAATGAGTGTCATGCAAGCATATAATTATCCTAAAATTCTATGCCAAAGACCCTAAGGACTCTAGAATCTTGCCTGTTGTCTATGAAAATAACTCCTTGGAGGTGTGGATATTCATAAATAAAAGGGAAAGACACTCAAAGATTCACAAGTAGACATGATCAGGTTAAAAACTAGGAACAAGGACTGAATATAACAAATGAATTTGGGGAAGCAGTCAGAAGAATGATGGGGTACTACTACGGGCAGGTTTCAGAAATTCTGGGGAGTCAGGCCAAGGAGTCTAACTTTGTTGCAACAGGCAGTGGAGAGCAGGGAACTGCAAAGAATTTGGGGTAAAGCACGGCATGAAAAGAAAGGTCTTTGGGGAGGAAGGTCAGGTAGCAGATTTTGTAGAGGGTCCTCGAATGGAGGCCATTCTAGAATTCGGAGCTTGGACTTTGATGGTAATGGAAGCAGTGGGAGTGTAAAGGGGATTCCAAGACATTTTAGAGGAAGGTAAATCAGGACTTGGTGGTGGACGATGATAGGATCTCATGGTTTTAAACCTGGATAACGGGAGAAATAATAGAAAGTTGTGAATGAGGAACAGTGGAGGAAGTTGAAGGAAATATTTGAAGCTATGGAATTGTTGCTCAGGAAAGCAGTGAACATTGGAGATGTGTATTTGAAAATCAAAAGGTTGGTAGCTACAATCATGAAAAAATTAGAGGGCTGAGGAAAATGTTTTTGAAAATTCTCATGGGAGAAGATAACACAGTATGCATAGAATTAATTCTAGTACTCACCTGGAAGACAGGGAGGGAGGGGAGTTGCCCCATGGGGGAAGAATAAAGAGAACAGTTTCTCTTAAGACCAAGCAGACATTGTTTCAGAAAGAAGCAGGGTAGTGAATACTTCAAGTGCTACAGAAATGACAAGGAGGCTGAGCTCACTAAATCTGGTAAGGAGAAGGTTATGCTTAGTTTCACAGGGACTACTCCCTTTTTTTTTTCCTCAATTTTTTGGCTGCACTGTGCAGCACATCGGATCTTAGTTCCCTGACCAGGGATCAAACCAGTACCCCCTGCACTGGATGCAGAGTCTTAACCACTGGACTGCCAGGAAAGTCCTTCCTGGTCAGGATTAATTTTAAAAGGACAATTTGTAGAGAGATAAGTAGGCCAAATAGTAAAGATTTAGGATAGTGAATGTTGAAAACAAGTTATTGGACTCACCCAACTTAGAGAAATTTGGCAAGAATAGAAGAAATAGGATGGCAGCTAGAAATGATGGTCATTTAAGGACATTTTGGAGAGTAAATTTCTGCATATTTTGAAGACTGGAGAAAGAGCCTCTGGAAGGGAAGAGATTTTTTATTTTAGAATCATTCATGATCACTTTCTTTTAAAAGTATTTTACTTTTATTTTCATTTTTGCCTGGGCTGTTCTTCGTGGTCATTTGCTTCCAAAATGATCAAGATAGCAAATTTAATCAAAAGATGCCCAAGGAATAATTTACTGCAGAAAACTATTGACTAGTTCATTAGTTCATTGACCAGTTCATTGTCAAAGCATTTTATTAAATTTATTTTTAATTGGAGGAAAATTGCTTTACACTATTGCATTGTTTTCTACCAAACATCAACATGAATCAGCCATAGGTTTAGCTATGTCCCCTCCCACTTGAACATACCTCCCCATTTTGATTTCTTGAGGCAAGGGAAAAAAACCCACGCCACATGTGTACTAAGTCGCTTCAGTTGTATTCGACTCTTTGCCACCTTGTGAACTGTAGTCCACCAGGCTCCTCTGTCCATGGGACTCTCCAGGCAAGAATATTGGAGTGGGTTGTCATTTCCTTCTACAGTGGATCTTTCCAGCCCAGCGTTCAAACCTGCTTCTCTTATGTCTCTCTGCATTGGCAGGCGGGTTCTTTACCACTCGCGCCACCTGGTAATTAAGAAACTGTCTCCCTTTATGTATATTTAAGAGTACCCCAAATGGGGTTATTTAAATTAATCACCAAAGCATATTTAAATGTCTACTTCTAAAGGGCTTTTCAATCCTGGATTCCTCTAAATTTAAAAATTTCATGCTAACTAAAAGTGCATTAAACTGTACATATAAAAGTGTATTTTACTGTGTATAAATTATACCCCAACAAATTGAACAAAAGTACTATGGAAACGTAGGGACTGGTTTTGAATCAGGTAATTTTTGTATTATTACGTTACACTTTAAAAGCTGTATATATATTAAAAAAAAAATTGTCCCAATGAGTTAGGTGTTATCTCCATGTTATCAGTAACATGGGGATAACATGAGAGAAGAGTTGGGAGTCCCTGGTTTAAGATCACACAGCTAAAATCTGGAGTCTGGACTCAACCCAAGTCTGTCTGACAGGCACAGGTTGTACTTCCACTGTTACAGTAGGTATTTTGAGTCATGTAGTTGGCAGGCACATTGCTGGGTGCTTATTTTAATGTTTTTGCCTTCTTAGGGACCAGCATGAGCGACCCTCTGCTGTTCAGCTTCTGAAGCACTCCTTCTTGAAGAGAAGTCACTGAACAGACATCAGGACTTTCCCAGCTCCACTACAGATACTTTGTTACTGTTTCAGTGTGGAAATGATGGTTTAGGGACTCGAAAGTCAATCTAATCCAATTTAACCAGATCCTGCAATGTCACTAACTGAAAAATTGTAGTTACAAGTTAGCCTTCTCTAGCTTCAGGCAAAACTGCCCATGTATATGAGCAAATTGGGAAATAGATGGGAAAACAGTGGAAACTGTCAGACTTTATTTTTTTGGGCTCCAAAATCACTGCAGATGGTGACTGCCGCCATGAAATTAAAAGATGCTTACTCCCTGGAAGGAAAGTTATGACCAACCTAGATAGCATATTCAAAAGCAGAGACATTACTTTGCCAACAAAGGTCTGTCTAGTCAAGGCTATGGTTTTTCCAGTGGTCATGTATGGATGTGGGAGTTGGACTGTGAAGAAAGCTGAGTGCCAAAGAATTGATGCTTTTGAACTGTGGAGTTGGAGAAGACTCTTGAGAGTCCCTTGGACTGCAAGCAGATCCAACCAGTCCATCCTAAAGGAGATCAGTCCTGGGTGTTCATTGGAAAGACTGATGCTAAAGCTGAAACTCCAATACTTTGGCCACCTCATGCAAAGAGTTGACTCATTGGAAACGACCCTGATGCTGGGAGGGATTGGGGGCAGGAGGAAAAGGGGACGACAGAGGATGAGATGGCTGGATGGCATCACCGACTCGTTGGACACGAGTTTGAGTAGACTCAGGGAGTTGGTGATGGACAGCGAGGCCTGGCATGCTGCGATTCATGGGGTTGCAAAGAGTCGGATACGACTGAGCGACTGAACTGATGAGCAAATTGTCTTAAACAGTAAAAAAAGAGAAAAATTCCAGTGTTTACAGCTTTATCCAGGAACTACAAATTCTCTTGCTTTATATGCTATTTCCTTCTATTTTTTGGCCTGTTAATTCTAATGTCATTAGCTCAAAATAAATTGTATAAAAAAGTATTTTCTTGCTTGGTGGGCAAAGGCACTTATTTAATTCTTACAAAGGAGAGTGAAGGAAGGTGAGAAGGTAGAGGAGGAGAAAGGCACTAGGCTCAGATTTTGTAGTCAGCAGTCTTAACCCTGGAGATTACAGGGGCCTCAACATTGACAGGAAGAGCTAAGGGTCTTGGCCTTTCATTGCCAGAGGGTCCCCCAACTCCTCCTAAGTTCCCACCTACAAGAAGCTGGGCTCTACAAGGTGGGCTCCATAACCCTCAGGCTGCCTTCCCTGTGCTTTGTACTGATTTGAGGTCTTCACTTGTTTACAGAGTTAATATAATCATTACTGCACTGAGAACTAGCTGAATATAAGCCAGCTGGTGGGATAAAAGCTCATTGATCTGATAAGGGGAGAGTGGGTCAGCATATAAACTTTTTTCTAAGACATTTTGCTCACGTCACCTGATGGAAGGACATCCCTGCTAACGTCACTCTTCTTTCCAGGACACTGAGAAAACCTTGCAAAAGTGAATGGGGACAAGTTGTCAGAATTATTAGTCTTAAGTTGGTGGGCTTCTTGATAAAGTTTGCTGTGACTCCATTCATCTACATTTCATTGACACTTATTGTCTTAAGCTAGGTCTACAGATATTTACTAGCTGGTATCATTTGAAGATGTTTTAACTACAAGCTAACTTGAGGGGAATCCTAGACTCACCAGTTGTGAAGCTTTGTCAAAATCAAGCTGCTTCTTGAGAAGTTGAGATATGTGAAACACGGTCCAGCTGAGTTAAGAGCTTACTTTGGCCAACATGTTTAGAAGGTTCTTTGAGGCTATACCTTCCTTCTCTCTCTGGTTTGTAGGGTTCTTCCCTCACATATGATAAAAACTGAAGGGATACTTTGCGTATTTCACTTGTGTATCAAAATCATCTTAAGTAGGGTTTTTTAAATCTTCGTATGGGATTTAGCATTCTTTACAGTCTGAATGATTATATCTGACTTGGGAGCAATTAACTATAAAAACCCTATGAAGAAAGGGCTGCTACTGCTAAGTCACTTCAGTCGTGTTTGACTCTGTGTGACCCCATAGACGGCAGCCCACCAGGCTCCCCCATCCCTGGGATTCTCCAGGCAAGAACACCAGAGTGGGTTGCCATTTCCTCCTCCAATGCATGAAAGTGAAAAGTGAAAGTGAAGTCACTCAGTTGTGTCCGACTCTTAGTGACCCCATGGACTGCAGCCCACCAGGCTCCTCCGTCCATGGGATTTTCCAGGCAAGAGTACTGGAGTGGGGTGCCATTGCCTTCTCCGATGAAGAAAGGGCAGGGACTAAGAAATGTTTATACTATGTATACAGATCACAGCAAAGGACACACAAAGTTGGTGTTAATAAACCTACCCCTCTTCCCATACAGGAAAACACTGAACACTAATTTAACAGAACCTTCAAAATGTGTACATTTTTAATAGGCAAGTCTTGATCCTAAGAGTTTGTGTTTTGTCATTTAATAATGTTGAAATTAAGCTTATATTACTGCTCCCTTTAGGAGGTAGAGGTCCTGAAAGAAGACTGGGATTTCAGAAAGGTGAAGGCTGGGAGGGCAAGCATTCGTTGAGCTCGACAGTGGAAGGCACATCATTTAATTCTGGCTGTCTGGGTTGGTGGTAGTCTGATTTTATTAACAGAAAGTAGGGCTCAGAAGCACGTTAACTTCCTCAAGGTCATCCAACTGGTGAGTGACTTGGGGCTGCTACCCAGATCTGACTTTAGTCTTTTCCCTGCTGCCTCCCAGATTTGTAGTTTATGAATGAAATCAGTTAATTACTACTCGAAAAAAAAAAAAAAACACCTCGAGATGCTGATAAATTCACCAGTACAATGATTCTGATGACTTAATTGGTCTCAAAAGCTTCTCATTTTTCATTTAGCAACACTGCATTTCCTTCTATGCCTATATCCCCTTGTGACCAGGCACACCACCTGTTTTCAAGCATGTTCAGAAGCGAATCTCATTACATACTGAACGGGTCTTAAGCTCAACCAAAGGAAATTTAACTTCCCAAGTAAAATCCTAAATGTAGTTCCAACTCTAGAACCTCCTTAACTTCACCTTATTCTAGCTCTTACGCTGTGGACGCTTTTCAATGGCTGAATTAGGAGAGTTGCGACTGTGGAAAAGCCAGAGCACTAGAGTACAGGGTTGGAGGACGTGCAGGATTCTGCCTACTTTATCCACACTCTCCTGCTTGACCAATGTAACAGTCCTGGGCCTTTAGTGTACTATTTCCAATATAAAAAGCCACTTAAAAAGACCATGAAAAGCCTCCCATCATGTACCAGGCCATCTTTATTCCTCTTACCTGGTGTACTTCCAAGTATTCAGCTGAAAGCAGCTATGTAACTAAAGCAACTTGTCTTAAAAAAGCTTTCCAGGTGACTCCACTTGAAAATACTGGGTGTAGGCAGTCTGTATCTTCATTGATCGTTAACAAGAGTTTTGTGTACAGCACTGTGCTGTGAAAAGCTGAACTACATATACAGCCCTGATGAAGAGCTGTAGCACTCGTACTGTTATGACTCTGAACTTGTGAAAATCCACGGCTGACTTGTCTCTAAAGCAATTGTTCCTATGACTTTGAAAGACTAAAGAAAACTGATCTTGGGGATATGCCTGGACACTGGTTAAGGTCTCAATAAGCCTGTTAATTTCATGGCAGTACGATTAAAAACCCTCATTTAGTGAAGCTCTACATTGCTTTGGGAGGTAGTGTTGTGGGGGAGGGAACAGGTAGGTCATATACAAGACCTGAAACAAAAATGAACAATTTTCTCCATTGTACTAAAAGCAGCAGGGGTCTGGGGGTGGGGAAGTGAAGGAACAATTAAGTAGGGTTAATTGCTAAATGAGATTACTAACTTTGGTTAAGGGGAATTTCTGACTTTATGTTCTTAAATAAAACTCGTAATTTATTATATTCTTAAAAAAACACAAAACAACAAACCCTTACTCCTTACTGGCTCCTTATTCCTTGTGACTCAACTGGTAAAGAATCTGCCTGCAATGCAGGAGACCTGGGTTCGATTCCTGGGCTGGGAAGATCCCCTGGAGAAGGGAAAGGCTACCCACTCTAGTATTCTGGCCTGGAGAATTCCATGGACAGTATAGTCCATGGGGTTGCAGAGTTGGACACCACTAAGTGACTTTCACTCCTTACTGGTGTTATCAACATGAAATAAAGACAAATCTAATGTGATTTCAAGACATTTATTTTATATTTAGGTTTAAAATGCCTGTTAGAGAAATTAACTTTTCTATCCTAGTTCTCTTTTATGAAAGGCACTGCAGGCTTCCAATTTCTTTCAAGTATTAAGTGCAGGAAAACCAGTGTGGAGGGGAAAGGGGTTGGGAAGAGCAGCAAGGGTAGAGCAATTTATGATTAAATTTCACATGACTAATTGTGGAGGTGATGCAAGAAGGCACACAAGAAAATACCAAAGTATGAGTCAGAATGAACAACTCAAATTCTGTAAACCATAGGCCTGCACTGTCTAACACACAAGTTTACTGCACCTGGCCTGGCCTTTACCAGTTTCCTGAATTATCTACAGCCTGCTTCTAATGGATGCTCTTCAACACCATCCGTTAATCTTAAGCCTCACATTGCAATGAATAGGTACTATTGCTGACATTTTGTAGATTAGGAAATCAAGGCACAAAGTCAAGACATTTACCCAGACACCAGCCATTAAGTGATGGGGCTGAGACTGGAATATGGACAATCTGATCCTCGTGGCCACACACTCCTTGATGATACATTAAGTCACTCAACGAAAGACTAACTTTTATATTAGAGATCTCATTTCACACATCTCCCAGGAAGTTATTTCTGATTTATATTAACAAGACATGTTGGAGCCTTGGATTTATGTTGTCAATAAACAAACTTTATTAATAATTCCTTGTAATAGATATTGAGATGAAATTCAATGTCTAATTGAATTCATGCCATATACACAAATTCTTGTTTTAGATTTTCTATTGGCAAACATCCTGTTCAATAGTCCTTGGGGGTTCTGAGTACATTCACAAAATGAAATCCCAATTATTGCTGCCAACAAATGAGTACATAAGTTTTTCAAACTAGGTGGGTGAAACTGCTTGAAAAACACAACTTAAAAAACAAAAGAATGTACTCATTAACAATAGGCAAATCAAGTTAAATCAACCACTAAACAGGTTTTAAGTGAGATTTCTCCCCCAAACTTGGAAATAAAGGAAATCAGCCCTCAGAATTTACTTTTGCGATTAATGGATCACAGGAGAACAGGGTAAGTCACTTTTGAGAGACCAGAATTACTCCTAGCCACACAACCTTCCAATGTATCTTGCTTATTTAGCAAGCTACCTTAAGAAACTTGAAGCAGAACACATACTGGTAAATGAACAGAAGAGGAGTCATAGAAGCAAAAGGTGGCTGTGCCCAAATTAACATTGCAGAATAAAAAATGGATGCATAGTATCAGACCTAAAATGCTTGGAATACAGATGTTTCAGAGGCAAACTTCTCTTACCAAGACAAACTTCTGACTATTTGGCTTACAGGAAAAAAATTTTCAGGTTATTAGTTGTGAATCCTCAAATTAATGCACTGGTACTGTAATCTGACACCTGAGAAGGACGGGGCAGAATGCGCTGCTTCTCCAATCCAGAAACTCCTAAACTAGCCTAACAAACAAACTGGTCCATGAAATTAGCGTTTGTCACCAAGTTTTTCTCACTTGTGGGACTTAATCATTTTTCTGGATAAATGTAGTTAGGAAATCCTACTGCCTTCCAAGTAAGCAGAGACTGCTGAATAAAGAATTCTTTGTAACAAAAGCTATGATCTTTCTCAGCGAAGATCTTAAAAATCACCTAGCTATTTAAGCCAGTAGTAGGTCACAAAAAATTGCTTTTCTGTTTAGATAAAACTTGGGAATGGTGAAATATCTTGACAGAACGATCTTCCCTTAGAGATATTACCATGTTTTTTAAAACTATTTCCATAGTAAATGTAAAACCCTAAAAAAATCTAACCAACCAAGGGTACTACCTAAAGAGTATGTAACAGTCATGCATATATATGCAGTGGTTTATTAGTTAAGACTAATCTTTAGATTAGTTAAGGAATAAAAATAATTTAAGTTCTCAAATATAACCAAAAATATGTGCTTAAAATGCTTTTAAGGCAGGACATTTGGTAACAAACACATTTCAAATCTGATTAACTGAAATTGACCTTAACTAGTCATTTCTTTAGTTCAAAGTAGATAGGCCAGGAAATATCATATCCTACATAATTATGTTTGCACAAAGTAATGTAAGCACCCCTTATGACATTTTGCATGAAACCATTTATCATGGTAGAAATTTTGATTCTTAAGAACTCTAACAAGAATGAATCTGCATACACAGAGATCTAGATGCACTTGTACTGTTTCCAAAGATAAACCTTGGGGTGACTACATGGCTTTTCAGTATTTAAATACCTGCAACAAAAAATGAACCTCAGCGTTTATTAAAGAAAAAAAAAGGAACTAGGACATTTTGCAAGGTCTTACCACTAAAAGATGCTTCCACCGGTTTTCTGGGATAATGTCTGCCTCTGAGAATGTTTCTGTGAAAAAACCACTCCTTTGCTTTGGCTCTGAAAACAGTGTATTTTAAACCAGCTAAGGCAAATATTTAGGGGCACAGCTCAATATCAAAAAATTAGTTCAAAGAGGTAGAAGTAAAGCCTTTCTATGTAATATGCTTCTGCATAAAGGTAACAAATCAATGATCTCTGATCTAAGGAAAACACAACTGCAAAATGAATCACTCTTTTATAGGATGTTTAAAGATAACGGTTTTTAATAGTTCAAATATTTTAAAAAATCTCATCAAAAATGTATCACCTTAACAGTACTTTGCACATGTGGAATTTCATACCTAAATTTGATACTATTTTGGTTTATTTATGGCTACTTACAAGAAGACTCAGTAATAATGTCCATTCATTGGAGTCTTTTTCTTTGGTTGAGCCTACTGGGACCAGGCTGATGAACTATTTTATGCAAACGAGATGGTCAAATTCATGGCAAGATGAATTATAAGGGTTCTCATTTAATGGAAATGAAACTTAAAAGAATTTCCATATTTTATCCCCACTGTGGTTTTAGAAGCTAATATCCTGTTTAGAAGTTAAAGAGTTTGAATAGCTCACACAACCCTGTAAAAATTACAACTGTCTGCCCTTTAATAAATAAAGTCATTGTAAAGAATTACATTTACAGAGTGAAAAGTGAATACATAGCATTATCAATTTTGGAAGTAACTAATAAGTACTTCCCCATAACAATATACACTAGCTACCTTTTTAACTGTCCATCATTAGCACCAAAAAATTCAACAAAATTACCTTTATTCTCACATCTCAAAACAATTCTGCAAATTCTTAGTGAAGTTTAAGTATAGTCACAGACCTTAAATATTCACATTGTTTTCTATGTCATACTGAAAATAAGTTCACTACTTTTCTGGATATTCTTTACAAAATCTTATTAAAATTCCTGGTATTATCATCCCCATTATACAGTAGCACAACCACCCAGTATCATTTCACATGATAGCTCCGTAGAGGTTTCACATCTAAATTACCAAGAACAAAAAAAACCCTTCCCTCCCTCATCTTGCACTCTTCTTAATTCTATACTAGTCCTTGGATTATGTACCACTGTAAAAGTATAACTGTATCAAAATTACCATGTTTATGGATACAATAATATGCCATACAGAGCAACAAAGTTACATGTAATGACAAAGATTACTAAAGTTATGCAAGACAAGAACAAAGTTAGGACATGCTAGCTAAGCAAAGTCCCTAGAAAGAGACTCCTAGTATCCTAAATTCAAATAACATTGACAAAATAATGAATAATTATCTTAAAAAAAAATTATAAAGCTATCGGCAAATCAGGTAATTGCTAAATAAAAGTAGAGCACAAGATTAAACTCTAATATTTACAACTGCAACATACTTGAGTAAAATTACAATTGTGCACATATCAGTGGCTTTGTAACAAAAATAATTCATATACATAGAGGAAAAAATTAAGACAGTTTTCAGTTCAACAGAAGTTGAATTCAACCCATCTCAAAGATACTCAACAGCTCAAAGATTTACCACAGAATTGAAGATTAGCTGATAAACCAGAGCCACGTTACTGGCATTTAAGACAAATTTTAAACAAGTTAAAGTCTATCATTTGCTCAGAAGTCAGAAGACTGTGCAAACTTGACCTCAACAGGAATATACTGAGATGTGCAAACAAATGGAAAACCTCCACTAGCTGTTTTATCTGGAGGCTTACCTTTTTTCTTCCCCTCAGAGAGCTTCCTGTTAACAACCGTAAGATATAAATACAGGTACAATGCACAGTCAGTGACCTTTTTTGTTTATTTATTGTTAGAATATAAAACAACTGAGAGAGCAATAGGTTTAATTTCATTTTTATAAGGAAGACTGCATTTACCTGAAAAAGAAATATGGCATCACACACAAACACACTTCAAGGGAGGGGTATGTTTAAGAACATGGTGTCATTCTGAATGCCGAAGGAAAAGCGATTCTGTTTATGGTTAAAATATGTAGTGTTAAAGTTCTTTAAGAAAAAAACTTACTAATTCTGCACTAATGTAAGTTTTTGTGAATTTAGTTTTCAAATCACAGTAATCTACATAACCATTATGAACACCTCTGTGTTTATAGTACTGCAACAAGCCAACAAACACTTAAATGCACTTCACATCAAGAGTATGTAAACTTTATTTTTTCCTCTTCAAGCCTTCAGAAATTCAGGGGCTCTTTCAGCAGCCAGTCTGGTCAGAACCTCTGAAGGCAGAATCAGTGCCTCATGGAGAAAACAACCATCTGCGGCACTGCATACCCATCCGGTAGTGAAGTGTCCCCCTTCAGTGGCTTCCAGTAAGGCCTAGAGTTTAAGGTTAACATGAAAAAGTGCCACCTTTGTTTTAGATTAGTGATGGACTCTGACAAGATAAAATAAAGTTATTTTGTATATTGTTATACTTACAAGCAGCTCCAATCCTGAGTATTTATGGTAATATCTAAACATACAAAAATGTATGTACATTTTTCTCCACCTTCTTGTAAACAGTTGTCAGTATACTGTTTTATCCCTTTATCAGTGAAACATGCAAATCATACATACAAGTATAAATACACAAAAGAAAACAATTTACACTCATTCAAAAGCCAAGCAACAACAAAAAATAGCTACAGTATTCAAATTATAAATAAACGAATGCTTGAGGCATCTTATATTCCTAGAAGCAGCCAGCCATTCACCCTAATGTTCTTAGCTGCAATTGTAGAAATACTGAGTTTTGCACCTTCCATGCTTTTACAGTATTTATAACACTATCATATGTGGAGATAAAGACTTGTTTACTATAATCTCTTCTTTTCAGAATGAAGAATAAAGCAGCACTTACAAATATTGAAGCAGTGGTAGTAACAGCAGGTGTTACCACTGCTAGATCAGGAGGAAGTTTTTCATTCTAACAATTTTTAAATTAAAAAAGAAAAGGAAAAATTGACCTAAAGAAATGATTACATGTTCATTCCTTGGGCACTTAACAGCGAGTCCAGCATGTCGAATGTGTCTTTGTAGTCCATATGCTGGCTGTTTGTACTGTACTCGTGATTGACATCAGGACCGTTGGTCTCCACTGGCTTCTTGTCCAGTTTCACGAGGGTGCTGAGATGTCCGTAGCCCACCTGGTATGTGACAGGGGGAGGAGGGGGTAAGGGATGGTTAAAAACAGAGTTGTGAGAGGATATATACTGCTTAACAGAGGAGGAAGAACTAGATGAACTACCTGAACTTTTGGAACTTTTGCTCATTTTGGAGTGATGGTTGTGAGATGCATCATTGATATGCAGCTTCTTCCTTGAAGAGCTGGAACTAGAGGAAATGCCATCACTGCTCAGGCCAACAGGACTCCTCAGAACAGTGGGCGGTATTCCGTCAGCACTGTGTTTACTGCCACCACTGCTGCTGCCACTGTATGAGTGGGAATGCTTGTGACTGCTGGGGTGGTGGCGGTTGGAAGGATGCTCCTTGTGCTTCTCCTTATGGTCCCTGCTAATATGTGGGCTGGAATGCTTGCTCTTCCCACTGCCTTCATCAGAAGAGCTGTGTCTTTCTGAGGAAGAAACTTTTATTTTCATTTTCAGTTCTTCTTTACTGACACTTTTATCAGTGGGTGGTATTGGAATCCGTAATTTCAGTGATCCACTCTTTTCCTTCTTCTCTGCCATGTATTTCTCAGGTTTTTCAGCATTTGTAATGGGAATTTTCATTTTAATGGGAGAAGTCACAGAACTGCTGCTGGCTGCCTGAGACTGTACATGTTTGTGTTGCTGTTCTACCTGGGCAGCTATATAATGATCCCTTGCATCCAGATCAAGGCTTTCTAGCTTACGTTTTTCTCTGTATTTATCTAAAGACATTTTCTGAGGAATTACTCCAGGAGTAGCAGAAATTGGCCCGTGGTGTTTACTGCTCCCTGCTTTATGAGTATAATCTTGCTTAACAGAAGAATGATCAGAAATTTTGTCAGGTCTGTGATGTAATCCTGAATGCAATGATACAGAAGGTCCCTGCTTGAAGTTGATGTTGTACTGGCTACCAGACAAAGATGTTTCCTGTTTCTGTGAATATATCTGTTCTGTCCTTGCCGACTCTTGATGCTGAGGCCATTCTTGGTGTGATGACAAACCATATGAGGTACTTGGCATTCCTGTTGCTAGCACTGACAAATTATCAGATGCATGGCTGTCTTGAACAGAAATATTTCCTGAATTTAGAGGTACTGGTGCAGGGAAAGCTGATGTAGATGGTTTCTGAAAACTTGGTTTGGTAGGCACACCAGTAACACTATCTACTAACATGGAATTCTGGACCAAAGATGAACCCAGAAGAGGCGTTTCTGATACTTGTCCATCTACTTTTGGTTTCCCAGCTGCCTGGTTAGCCTATTTAAATAAAACACAAAAGAAACAATGACAGCAAAGGAATTTAATAGAAATTTCTTTGCTTATAAAAATTCTATATTAAATATATGAAAATAAAATCACCTGGGGTTGGACTTTATTGCCAGTAAATAAACATCTTATTTAGAGCCATAAAATAAGACTATATATAGTGAAAGCATTGGCTTTAAATTAGATACTGAATAAATTCCAGCCCAGCATCTGAGAGAGGAATTTAACTTGTCTAGCTTTAATTCCCCTTCTTGTAAAGTGAGGATACTATTTCCACAGTAATCACTATGAGAATAAGAAATCCATATTTATAGCAAAGTCTACTGGACACAGTAGTTGGATAAATTATGAGCGCATGTAGCTTATGATACACTGTAATTACTTCAAATATTAGAAATAAGAATATTTAACCATAAAAATTCAAATTATTAGCAAATTGATGTTCTGATAAACCCTGTCAATTCTCTTACCCTCCAGTATCGAATCTTCTTCAACCTACTAGGCGTTTTCTCCAATATTTGTAGAAACTCATGTGTTAGCTCTAAAAATAAAATTTAAATTTAAAACTTAGAAGGTGCCTTTAGATTTAGAATTCTCTCAAGTGGGCAATATTAAAAAGAAAGCACAAGAGTTCATCTACTTCATGACCACCTTCCTAATTCAACCATCAGCACATACAGAAGTACACACAGCTTTGAACTGGTATTTTCAAAGAAGAATCTTAAAAAAAATTGTTTTGATTAAAAAAAAAACCAAAACAAACAAACAAACAAAAATAATCAAACAAAAACCCCTCCTCCCACATCTCCCTGATTTTAAATGCTTACTTAGAATCTCTGAAAAATTTAGTCACATTTAAAAAATTGCTCCCAAACAGAAAACTGCTATCAGGCAAATATCAGGAATTATTGTGGTGGGGAAGGTCCATCATTAGATTCTTTACAATCAGTGCCCAAAAGTTTAAGGAAAAAAGAGAATATTTGTATAATCAAGACATTAATTACAAAGAGAAAATTAGTAACTTTACGACCCTAACCAAGTGATCATGACTAGCATTACCAGCAATAAAACATATCAACTTGCTATACCTTGATGAAATGCACTGAGTAGGACAACTCATTTCTGTGGTATTCTTGCCCAAAATGTAAAACCTCAATTTAACAATGGGAAAACATCAGACAAACTCTAATTGAGGAACATTTTATAAAATAACTGACCATTATTCTTCAAAGTGTTAAGGACATGAAAGAAAAGATTGAAAAATTACCACAGATTGGAAGAGATTAAAGGGGGGCATGGCAACTAAATGGAACATGGGATCTTAGATGTTATTATTATGTAAGATGCTAATATTAGAGAAACTGGGTACAGGGTATAACAGCACAGACTTTGTACCATTTCACAGTTTCTTTAAATTTAAAACCATTTCAAAGTTAAAATGAAAAAATTTCTTTACCTATACTTGTAACTTCCTAGCAATCAACACATTATTAACATTTCAGTAAACCACCCTGGTCACATTTCTACAATTTTTCTTCTTAAATTTAGGATTATAATGAAATAAGAGATGATTCACTTTTCCAAAGTGGTATGGTTAAGATGAATTCTAGTTTTCAACTCCATAGAAAAATAGTGTTATTAATAAAGTTACTGGCCACTCTCAACACAAGTATTAATAATATCATGAGAATGTCATGTAATATTATTAATGCCAATTTAGTATAAAGAGACTGATAAAAATTTGGCATCATTGTGTGCTCATAATCTGTGACAACTAGTTCCTGCTAAAGTCTCAGGAGCTTTTTGATTCAGTTTAGATGAAAAAAAGGTCTAATGCCTATACTACCACTTCTTCCTTAAAAAAAAAACAAACACTTTTCTACTTGGACATAGTAGTAAATCTAGCAGATACATAATCCCCCTGGGTCCAAAATTAACAATAAATCATTCTGATTCAGCTTCAGGAAAATTCACATTATAAAAAACACATGAGGGTTTGTTATTAATCAATAACTGCCCCACCACAACCCTCTTATAGGTAGGCCAAACACAATCAATGTTGTTCTGGTGACAGTCATTAAATGTAAAATTCAGATACTCTTAACATCTGAAATTTTGTTACTTTTTAATGTAATCAAAATAGAGAAAAGGCTGCTACATAATATGTTGAAATTTTCAATGTGTTAAGTGTCCAAGATTCCTATTCAATGTTCAAATGAATATGAACTTGAGCTTTTTCAGAATAGAAGCAAAGAGATATTTAGATGGCTCGTGTTGTGTCAAAAAAGACTTTACCTACAATTTAAGAGCAGGATAAAAGGCAGATTACTTGCTTTCTATAAACTTTATTTTAGAGACATGTATAGAAACTATTTCTATTAAGTTTTTATCTTATTTATATCTTATCATATTTATCAATAGATAAGACAACTATTTTATCTTACCTGTTGACTGCTAAAATAAGATGATGGCACAGATAATTTCAAGTCACAAATGGGAAAATAAAAAGTTCCCATTAGTTTTTAGAAGATGTTATATTTCAACTCGCTGAAGATTTCCTACTACTCTGAGTAAACTTTAAACTATCACTAGTGAGCCAAATATGACCTGTATCCTGTTTTTGTAAATAGATTTACTAGAACACAGCTATACACTTAATAGTTGCCTGTGGTTGCTTTCTAGCTCTGGTGCCAGAGTTGTCTTGTTGCACAGACAGTATAGCCCACAAACCCTAAAACAGTTACTACTTGGCCCTTCACAGAAAAGGGTGCAGACCCTTAAATAAATTTCTACCTTAAAGAAGCATCTGAGATATTAATGGAAAACCACATTCCAAAGCCTTAGGGGTCTCTCACTTTTACGTAACAGATGTCCTATAAATCCAGTTTTCTCATCAGTTTCAATTTTGTAAAGGAAGCTGGGGAAAGCACACAAAAAGAAGCTGAAAACCTAACATATCAGTTTAGATCTAGGAAGTGTTATCTATTTCGTTTTTGTAATCTACAGTTCCTGGTTAAAATGTCTTAATCTGCAAGGATATTCTACCCCTGGCCTGCCAGAAAAATTTCCTTTCAGGAGACCCCCAAATGCCAGATTCATAATTTATAGAACTTATACTCCCAATTTTTCCTTGTCAATTCATACTTATTAATGCATGGCAACAATGACACACTTTATCACCAGCAGAACAACAGAACAAGGAATATTACCATGAAAATACCATTAGCTTACTGCTTCACATCTTCTACAGTAAGTTAATACATGACTTTGTGTTTATACATTTTAAACCCGACAAAATTAGTATACTTTAAAATTATGTATGCTTGTATTATCAACCTGCAGCATTATATTAAATCATATTTCTTTGAAAAGTCATGAAAGGGTTTTAGATATTGAGTAGTGGTTAATAATATGTTCATTTTTCCCCCTTTAGGCTAATGAATTTATTCTCATCCTCTTCATGTGATCATGTAACTGTACTTTTAAATCCTATTGCCAAATTGTTAAAACAGAACTATGTTTTAAAAGATTTTTTATCTTTTCAAAAGAGGAAATACCAGTAGATGAAATGATACCTGGGATTGGCATCAAGTAACTACAGGGTGAACGAGGATCCTAGACTGGCCAAAACTGTTCAACTGACCATGAATATGTGGGAACTCAATATTTTTTAAAACCTATACAGAAACAGACAGAATGTTTAATCCATGATAAAAAGTAAGAAAATATTCTGTTGTAACAAAAAGATTTTCTCTACTTACCATCTAGTAATTCCAGAGTAACTGTAGGATCCACATATTCCCACCAATGTTTTCCATCAGTTGACACAGGAATCTCCCAATTGGACCATTTGCAAGCCAAATGAATGCATACACATGCTATCACTGTTGGTTTATACTGAAGACAGAAGGTTGTAAGATGCAGACTGTTGTAGAGCAGATTTGGAACGAAGAGTCATAGAAATTCAAATATGTAAAACAAAGAAAAACATTTACCAATAAGATTAGAGGAAAAACAAAATTATTTAAGTTTTCTTTTTTAAGTCTAGAGTACAAAACCTTATTTTATAAAGTTAAAAGCTAACATTATGATACTTTTTATGACTATGGTCACAAAAACTCAAACACTAAAAACCCATATAGATTATCAATGTTTTCATACTCTTACTTCCCAGAGTATATTATTACTACTACTAATACTAATATATCAGTATTTCTAAACTTTGTTTTTACATCTAAATTACAACTATTTCTTTATAAAAGTAGAGGAAGACAGTACATTTCCAGTAATTATTATACGTAAGTAAAATGACTTAAAACTTTTCTCGGTGGTATCTTTGTTTCTTTTGTAATGTCATGGTAGAATAAACAAAAAAGCAGAAAACTGTACAACTGACAAGGTAATTTCAATACCACATTATAATTATAATCAGGGATTCTACCATTCCATGTGGCTTAACATGCATTCATTCTGAAGTGACTCATATATTTAACACTTATTTAGGTAAAACTATCTTCTCAGCAAAGCCACAGAGAAAACTTACCTTTTGCTGAATAGCTTCAAGGCCCAATGCTGCTAAATCTACAAAAATACTACCTCTCTCCTTCCATGACATGCCAAAAACTGCACTTGCAACATGTCACAGCTAGCTTTTTCTAACCCAAATTTTAAATTTAAGTGATTCTTGCCTTGTTGTTCAGTATTTCTAGGGACAGAGGTTAAATCCCAACAATATATACCTAAGAAAATATACTGGCTTTTTTGGCAATTCAAAGTTTTAAACAAAACATAACAGTATTGCAAGAAATTAAGGACCACATAAAGCTGGTTTAGTCCACTCCTCCCCAATGACTCATTAAAAAAAACAAATTTAAATCATTATTATAATCAATCCAGAACAAAATTATATATTAGATATGAAAGGCTTTTAAAAACTATTCTTCCAGTTCAATTTCAGAACTGATGAAAATGTCTACTGGTCAAGCACAAACCCATACTGTTCTTTAGAGAAAGTACTGAACATTTAAGTAAAAATTACACTTATGCAAATCAAGGCACTGATAGGATGTGACTACTACTAATCTACTACTGGTGGGTATTATCTGGAAAAAAAAACCCAAGTTATATAAATTTTATTTATTAAAAAACTTTAATGATTAAAGTTAATATAGGATCAAAGTGAAATTTTTAAAAATTGTCATTTAACTATAATTGTAAACTAGAAATAGCTTTATACTTACCAAGTTGCTCGAATTTCTAGGTTAAGTTTAGCTCTTTGTAATCTTTAGCTGCTATTCAGGCTACCAATTTTAGACTTATGCACTCACAAATCGAGAATATGTCACCAGAAAGCACCACTACACTTCACATTGTGCATTTAACCCCTCTGTGCCAAAAGTCCCTTGTACAATACACCGCAAGCAGACAGGAAGGTACCACCACAGTAGATGGTCCAGTCTCCTGCTGCAACAAGGGTGAGAGACACATTGAGGGGGCCCTGCATTAAAGGAAGCTATAGTGTGCTACAACAGTGCAACAAAGAGGGTCAGGATAACAACCTGTTGGTAGCCATGAAATAGGATGTCTGTGCCAAATCCTTGCTTGCTGTAAGAAAAGAAAAAAAAAAACGAAGACAATACTATCAGCTTTAACATGCTACCATCAAAAAGTTCTCAACACAACAAAAACTTCAAAGATTTGTACACAAAAAGTAAATTTTACTTACTACTTACAAATATCACAAGAGCGCCATCATTTTCTATACTACTGAAAATCTTCAACAACATTCACTCAAATGTTTCTTGCTATCCCCCAAAGATCTGAGAAACAAGCCGATTTGCTTTTAGCTAGCCAGTTACAAGGGCTAAACTTGTTACTAAGTTAAGCATCTAGTCAGCTAAAAGTTGCAATAAAGCATTCTCCTGGATTTAAAAAAAAAAAAAAAGAAGAAGAAGAAAAGATTTTGAAGTCTAATACAAAATACAGAGTTGCCTGCCAGACTTAATCCTCAGTCATCACATTTAAGTTGGTTTAAGTACTTCCACCAAAAAAAACAAAACAAAAAACAAAAATCAAAAATAAACCCCCAACCCCCAAACTCAGAGAGGACAACCTGCTCAGTTTTTCATCATGTTACTAAGCATCAACAGAATAAACAACCTAAAAACATCACAAGGATGTAGAGAAACCACTGTAATCATTCTTAAATTATATAATCCAATTAATGATAACTTTAGAAAAGATATAAGTACTTTAGGGGGAATCAGGATACTTCAATACTGGTCCTCAACAGAAAAGCAATTTTTAAGAACTAGTTTCTTAAGACACTGGCATTGAAAACAGCCCCCATCTCCCTTCTTCTACTTCTTATTCTTCCCAACAGGGATGCCTTTGCTACAGTTTCCCTTTCTCCCCCAGTTACATTCATTATCACTGACATACCTTTCCCCTCTTCTCACCTAGGATTAATTCACCTCCACTCACCCCACTCTAACAGGACTCAAGTTCCTTGCCCTCTCCTAGTTTTATTCGTGGCACGTGTAATTCCCCGCTGCCCCATGGATCATCAACATAAAGGTTTACAAAAGGGATTTGGGCTTAGCAGAGCTGTGCTAAGGAAGTGTCAAAGCATCGGATGTCTTGGAGGCATTGTGACTTAAGTAAGGCATTCTTTCCTGGTGGAGAGGGAAGGAGAAATCACAGAAATGAAAGGTCCCTGTAAAATGACATTAGCCAATTTTGCAGCAAAGAGCATAACAACTTTCTCATCTCCAGATATGGGGGGCGTGGGAGAACTTCAAAGAAATCAAATAATTTACCCCCACCCCCACCCCACAAAAGACTCAAAATATATAGATAAGTAAAAATAATTTTAAATTGCCATTGCACTCTTCACCTCAGAATATATGTAAATTCAGTAACCTATTAAAAGTCATTGCGACAGAGAAAAATGTTCTTTTGTTAGCTTAAAGTGGTTTTAGGGCAAAGGAAAAAATTATATACCAAACATGAAAGAACATTTTAAAAATGGACTAAGATGCAAATTATAGTTACTTGTAAATGTCAGACAAAAATGACATTAAACGAGATTTTTACAAAAATTTAAGAATTTGTCACATTTTAAACATTAATAACAGTAACAAAAAAATCAGATTTAAATATTTTGCTTTGGATGATATATCCAATTTACAGATTTTGTGAATGTTTATATATTACTATTCAGTTCTGCAAAATAAATGGACTTTAATCTCTCTAGCTTCTTTAGACAGAATTTAAGAGAAGCTGACTCAAATTTCACAATACCAGGCTGAAAATTCAGTTTCATTTTCTGCTAAGTGTGTGTGTATATTTCTTAACCTATATTTAATATCTTTCTTCAACATCTTTCTTTGCTAAGCTCAACTCAGGGCAAATTAAGTGCCTCTCCATTATTCAAACAAAACAGCTCAACCTTTCAAGTTTCCAGGGAAACAAAACTTCTCTAAAGCTTTATTTCTTAATTCCATGTCTACACTAGTTTATCCATACAATTCTATACTATGCTGTAACACTAAGGATGAGAAAGTGCTACAAAACATATAACCATGAATAGGAACCATAATTAAATATAAGTAACATCTGCTCTTAGATTTAAAAAAAAATCTAAGTCCATTTCTTAACAATGACAACTCAGTTATCAGACAATAGGTTTTTTTTTTTTAATGTAGCCATTAACAAAATAAAATCCTACCTAGGGATAAAATGAATTCAATTTAGAATGAATAAAATAAGAGAACATTCAGGTAAACACTAGAAACAAGGCTTTCAAAAGTCTTACCCATTTTGTTTAGAACAAACCTAAAGAAGTCTAGTGGTAAAGGAATAAAATCGCAAAATTTCATTTTCAAGAAGAAATAACAGAAAAAGGCACACTAAAAGTTCCAAGTGACAAGTGCATACCACTTCAAACGGTAAACAGGAAAGGAAAAGTAGTACAGCATGCATCTGTGTGAAAACTTTTTTCTAGAGATACAATGATATATAGGATTCATTAACAAGAGTAGAAAAACATACACCACATGCTTTATAAGGAGTAAAGAAACAGTACAAAACTTCGTACTCTTGTTTATAAACTGTTTAATAGGTATATCACATGCTGTTATGTATTATACACAAAAAGGAAGCCACTTTTAGTAAGGCTAAAGAACTTAAATCAATTTTGGCCAAATAAACACAGGCCTTAACATTCCCTAAAATGACAAATCTAAAGGCAATTTTTATCTGAAAGATGTGAAGGTGACCTCCAAATTCAAAAACTGTAATCGGTTTTCAAGAAGTCAATGAAGTTTGATATAAATTGGAAACTAATACTATTTCCTCCACCTATATGTTAAATGGCCCACATCTTAAAATATTAACTGAAATGGGATGAGTATAGCCCAAAATAAAGAGTTCTAGTATTTGGAAGCTCTCTAATTATTATTTTTTTAGTGAAAAGAGACTCTCACCTAAATTTAAAGGAAGTTAATTCACCAGGAAGGACCAAATACAGAAGCAGATGAGTAGGCAGGTGTAGAACACTGAAACATAATGCTTCAAACTGACAATTCTTGTCATTTTATAATAAAACCCCCCAAAAGCGAGGAGAACAAAACAGCAGTCATTTCAAATATAGACAAGAAGAAGCATTGGTAATTTAAAAGTTTCAGAGATCACTTACCTCTTACTAACTGGGTACATTTCACCACATCTGTGTGTGGGTGTTCAATGGTGATCTCAAAACCTGAAATGAAAAGCACTTTTTTTCCCAATCACTTATACCAGTACAATAACTTGCCTGAGAAATCCCACTCATCACACAACTGTAATTATGAATTTTTCATTATTAAAAAAAAATCAAGTTAGTTTCTCATCACTGACATGCTTATTATACCTTCAATCATAAGAAGTAATATCTCGAAAAGCATTCCAATTACGAAAACTGAAAAAGTTACTTAGAGATAAATAGTATTTATTCAAAATTCTGAATTACAATTAGTTTGAGATTATCCTTAAGTTACAAACTACAATCATGACAATTATTAAAGCAGCCCCACAATTTAAGCAGGGAATTCAACTATGTAACATATTTCTTAAGTATATTCCAACTCCTTCTTTCAGAAGATGTGAGAAGAACATTTTTCATAAATATAATCTTTGGGCCACAGTGGGAGAAGTGATCTTTTAAATGATACAGTCCTCTTATTTTCTCAGTGTACCTTAGATAAAAGAGTTTCAATCAGTTAGCTTGTAATTACATCTTATTATTAATAATAAAAAAACTGTTAAGGCAAGTGAACCCTGTAGGTAGGGCATAGTTTCTCCTTTTCCTTTCTTAGAAGTGGAGGTCGTTGTATAGTGCCATGAGAAGTAGTAAAGGAATAATATTCCAATAAGCAGGTAATCTCGATTTTCAAAGTTATTGTGTGGTCTATTCATATTTGTTATTAAACTTGCAAAAATTACACTTTAGCCATGAGTTGTATCTTGTAAATTCTAATGTTCCCCTTAAAATAATGCTGTTCAGTGTTTAAGAAATCTGTCATCAGTAATATATGATGGATTTTATATGATAAAATAACTTTTAAAAATAATGTTTTCCCCTTCAACTTTCATTATATGAATATTTGTCAAATCTCAGATTTATATAGTAACAGTAACATGCTAAATCACTAGATTTGGAGAGAATAAAAAGATTTTCACTTTTATTTTTCTTGTTTAATTGCATCCAGATTATCACTTTCATTTTTCTATCTTTTTATATTATAAAAACCTTCAAGAAGTTATATGTGTTTCAAACAACCTACTTATGTAATAAAAAAAAAATCTGTCATAATGGAAAGCTACGATTATGACTTCTATTCAACATCTGGGAACTGAGTATAAATAAGATAAAAACAGTAATAAACAATGATTATTTATGAAACACTATGTGGCAATTAAAAATATCTTCCATCTTCAAATTCACAGTGTTAAAGCAGAATTATTATTCCACCTTGCACACAGAGGATAAAAGTAAAGGAACTATGACCAAGTTTACAAAGTAAATAAAGAGTATATATTTAAGTGCAGATCTCAATAAAGCCTATATTCTTCCCATGACACCCTGCTAGGTCCTTCCAGAAGTAATACATGACTTTACACAGTCCACACCTGCTTAAAGCTCAATCTACTCATGAGTAAAGTAAAAGATTAGAATAAATGATCTTCAAAGATGATTTAAGTTGCACAAATCTTATAGACGATTAACTTTTAGACAAGGATGATGGACACTTAAATTACTGTCATATTTAAAATGATGTGATAAATTCATAAGCTCTAGCATAGCAGGACTGCCTCGGGTGTTTATAACATTATAATCATATGCGACAGCCCTAAAGGACCATTTTATTACCCAATGCAAATCCAGAATGAACCAGAGTCTTAACTATCTGAAAATATGAGAAATCACACTGAAAGCTATGTTGACCATTCAATTAAATGCTAAATGAAATTAAAATTTTAAAAATGGTTTCCTCAGAACCAAGCACTACTACTCTGGCTCCAAGCTGTATTTTCTTCAATGATAAAATTGAAACTTTCTTCAATGATAAAATTATTTCAGAAATCTGTTCCTTTATTTAGAATATTGCATTGATCAACACATACACAAATAATACTTTACGTAAGTACATACCTAGGGTTTGTAGCATTATGGTTTCAAGTAAAACCAGTTCTTGAGTCTGTTGAAGGTAAGTCTGCCAGGTAAAAATAACATCAAAACGTTTAATAAACATAACATAGCTAGACCACAGTAATGTTAAATCTCTTAAGATTAAATCACAGATCCATTACAAACTCCAACAAAATCTTTCGGAAATATGAAGATGAACTGAGGGTGACAGATAAAACCTATTTCTGTGATAAACAGATTCAGTTACTTCTATTATAAGAAATGTTAAAGCAAAACAAAACAAAACCAATCTAAGGCTAATAATACTAAAGAGGGTAGATTAACTGAAAACAAAGAGATCTCCAGTCTGTAAGGTAAAACTTTACCTAGGCATTGGCACTTCGAGTCCCATTAAGGATAGGAAGCACCAACTCAAGATAGATCAAATTCAAACTGGCCTTTAAACAAAAGGCTCATCAGCTCACTACAGGATACTTCATGTATTAATTCCCTGACTTCCACAGTTGGTCAGTGAGTTATTTTTTAGAATAACTTTTTCTCTTCAGAAAAGACAAAATCAAAGCAAACCCTCAAACCCTTAGATTAAAAAAAAAATCTTTTTTTAAGCTATAAAACACAGAAACAATGTACCAAACACCTGCGGGGACAAAACAATCTCATATTCACTATACTGAATGGCCACGTTAATATTTTAGTCTCTTAAATCCAACATGTAGGATAAATACTTGTCACTAATAGAATCAGATATATTTAATCTGGACCTTAAACTTGATCCAAATCGAACTGAATACTGGTAGTCATTCAGTAGTTAAAAGTGATAAAGTAATTCAATTACATAGGAGTGCTAGAAAAAGGATTTCAAAAGCCCAGAATGCTATAGCTTCTGTTTTAAGACATCAGAAGACTTAAACATGGGGATTTGAAACTAGACCTATTGAAATGTTGATGAGGAACAAGCTGTTTGGAAACTAGTATTACTTTCCCCCCCCTCCAGACTATTTTAGGAAAATAAAAATATTTTTGAAATGCCACTCATGTAAGCATAGTAAAATGCATCTTTATGTATCAGAGAAAAGCAGTAGTATATATGTATTGATAATAGAACACTTCTGTAAAAAGACTAATTACTGGTCTAGAGATAAATTCAGAGATTTTTCTATTCCTACATTTGCTGACAATTTAAAAAAATATCTATCTATGGTCTTAAATATCTATCTATGGTCTTATAGATGCATTTAAGACATCCAAAGATGAGATGATGTCCCTTCTACGTGTATCATTGATTTGCTGTGAGAATAAACAGAACATGAAACACTTAAGAGTACCTGTGAATCAAGGACTTAAATGATTCAGAAAGACAAAAACCTCACAAACATAACATGAAATGTATTTCTGTCAGATCACTTCCTGGTATTTACCTTCCTAAGTGATAACAGAAATAAGCAGCACGGGACAGCAACACTAATTGAATTACATTTTTATTAGGTCTAAATGATGAAAAGGTTTCAAATTTACAAAGAGAACTCAAAACAACGAATTTTTACATACATCACATTTAGTATCCAGCAGTGGCTCTAGGGGATGAAGACAAGCATGTGCTACTTTGATAACATGTTCAAGTTTTCGAGCCTGTTCTTCTACTTTTGCAGCCAAGAATAATGCAGTAGGTGATATCATCTGCAGAGAAGACAAAATTTGGTGATTTAAAAACACACAGATTTTGGGAACACCTTCTACTTTCTAAGAGGGGGATGCAAAAAAGGAATGTAATATTTACAGTATGAACTGAAGCTGGACTATTACAAGATTGATGTAAGTTTTTAGAAAGTTATTCATTAGATATAACTTGTTACTTCCGTCTATAAAATCTGTTTTACTTGCTTTGCAAGTAGAAATCTAAAAGGAAAAGACTTACACTTTAAAAGAAAGTTTAAATAACAATAATAATGCACACTGGGGAGGTAGAGGAGAAAACTAAAGCAAAATAATAAAGCCAAACCTCTTTAAAAAGAAAGGAAGGAAGAAAGTAAAGAAAAAAAAAAGTGGTATAGTCAGATTTTTCCCTCTTTTGAGGCAGTCACCACTCACTGGTACTCTTTTAATCAATGCTTCATTGTTTGGTTAAGAGCTATACCCTCTTACTTAAGAGAGAAAAAGAAATCTCCTAGACAAAATCATAGGATTCTGAACATGGAACTGCTATTTAATTTCTCTATAACTTCAATAAAGCAATATTAAAAATACCTTGAAAATTCATGTAAGACAAACCAATAGCGTAGAAACCTTGCCAATTGGAGATGAAGAAATCATCAACTTGTTTTACCTTTAGTAAGTTATCTACTGCAAACAGAAATGTAAGAACATAGCACTATAGAGATATTGACTAAGAGAACACCATTTTGAGCAATTATTTATCTAAAAAGTTAGTACTAAACCAAATAATTGCTGAGTCAGAAAACTGGCATATGTTAAATGTTACTAGAAGTAACATTCTAAGATTCCATACAAGAAATTGGTCATGAAAGGATCATTTATAAATGTCAAGATTTAGGTACATTATTTTTTAAGAGATGAACATCTAATTGTGTGGAGACGGGTAATCAATCCCTACACAGAAACAATACCAACAGAAGGACGTGAGGAGAAAGGAGGGCATAAATCCCATTACATGTTTTGGGTAGTCAAAATAAAGAGAAAACTTGATATAGGGAAGATGGACCCTTTCTTCTGACAGCTCTTCAAACAACTTACAAATATCACTCCTAAGACATAAAACTTAATCCTTGGATTTTGGCTTTGACAGGGGCCTTCTCTAATCCAACTGCATTTGCAGATAAGTAAATGGAGTAAAAATGACTTCATGAAGTTGTCTTACTACATAAAAATCTTTTAAACAGACCTAAAATTAAGTGAGTTTGGCTCTAAACAACCAAAAATAATGTTACCTTGAATAGACTGAATAATTCCACCTTGGACTTTCAATTTATTTCAGTCATTTAAAATTAAAATGACAAGGCAGGCTTAAAAACTTGAGAATGCTGATTTAGTCAAGCAATATCAAAATTAGTCCGTATTCTTGAAATATCAGTTATATAGCAGTGATCCAGGGCAGGGGGTTTTCTAAATTGTAAAAAGTATAAGATAACTGAGAGTAGACAATTATTTTCCATCTGTTCTGTCATTTTTTCTACATACTGAAAATTTCTTACCACTGTTACCTAGTTTGATTAATTCCTTTGCTATTTAACAGCTTACCTCAAAAGATCACATCCTCCCAACTTCTGGAATCAGAGCGAAATGCTCTTCTTTATTCAAAAGGAAACAGTATATTCCTCTGCCATTGTACTTATACTGTATTCTAACTTCTGATTTATTATATTTGCCTGCCCTAAAGTCTAGAAGCAGCTTGAACACAGAGACTAAATTATTCATTTGTGTTCCCATTATCTAGCATTGTGCAGCTGCTGTTCACAATACTTAATGACATGTGGAAAATCCACATAAAGGCACCAACATTAAGTTCACAGTATTCCAAATGTCATAATAAAAATCTAAGAGCCAATGCTAAGGTATGAAATGCAAGAAACAATAAAGTGAATATACTTTCACTTTCCCACAATTTCTCATTTATTATCTCATTCATGTCTAAAAGGGGAATGGCTACACCAAAATTCAAATGTCAGAACTATCTGTCGAAGAATGAAGCATAGAGGCTCAAGTGAAAAGTCAAATTAGGCTGAACTTAATAAACTGTTTGCCTAACTGCCAGATAATTTCTCTTAACTTTCCTAAAAGGCACTTCTGAAAATCTCCACTGAGTTTTTCTTGGTAAAACTCTCTTAGGACTCCTAGTAACAGCTCCATCCTCTTCAGACTTTTTGTAAACCTTGGTATCAAGAAGAACTTTCAAGTCACACAGCTCTTCACCTTAGAAGATAGTCTCAATGGAATCACAATACGCATACTAGTGAATGATTCTAAAATTCTACAAAAATTAAAAAAAAAAAAAAAAAAGCATTTGAGGAGCTTAACATTGATCTTCAGGGTAGGTTCCTTGTTTATTTACCCACATGCCTAACGGAAGTCTTTCTGTTCTCCCTCTAAATAGCGTTCAAGTCTCATTCTCCTTCAAGCAACACTAATACCCAACACTCTTTCAAAGTTTCTGGTGAAATCCACTAGCTCCACTTAGATTTCCTCCTCTACTGCCTGCAAACATCTTACTCCATCAGGGCCATAAAAACAAAACAAAACAAAACACCTTTGTAGATAAATACTTAGTGAATATCCATGTGAGGCTTTGAGGATGACTAAGGAAGGTAATTAAACTAGGTACTACTGCTTTTCGTATGAAAAGCTGATTTTGTTGTATGGCTTACTAAAATGAAAATAACTCCAAAAGTTTAAGTAATAACAATATTTCTAGTTGGTCTGTGGCTTTTAAAGGTGAACACACTTCTGAAGGCAACAAACATTCATTACCAAACTTGGTTGAAAGTCAAAGAATTTATACCAATATTGGAGTAGACACTTGGCTGGTTCACATGACCAATTACACACTGAGATTCAGTTTACTGGGGACAGGGACCATGTACTATCCATCTTTTGTGCTCTGGTACCTAGTTTAATAAACTTTCTCAAGGTACTCTAACTAAAGGTAATAAAAATTGATCTTTCAATAGTGTCCAGAGTTTGTCACTCTAGCAGATGTACAACTATTTCACGGGGATATTACATTCTCAAAACAAGACAAATTTCTACAGAAATATACCATACAAATGATGGACAGGGGAAGGTGGAGGTGATGACGCCAGCTGTCGCACAGTAGTCAGACTGTCTCAGTGGAATCCTGGCTCTGTTATCTGACTAGCCTAGGAAAAATACTTATTTTCTTTGTGGTTCAGTTTCTGCATCTGTAAAATGGGAGAAATAGTATCTGCTTATAAAGTTGTGCTGAGGATGAAAGGAATCAATATATGTAAAGCACTTGGAATAGTGCCTCACAGTTAATATGACTCAAATATTATTACTACACCCCTTCTCAGCCTTTTGGCTAAGATTGAGTGTACTATGTTGCAAAATAAAACCACAGCTGTGTATTAAGCCTCAAATATTATTATTACTATATTGCTTCTAGGCCTTTTGGCTAAGATTAAGTGTACTATGTTGCAAAATAAAACAGTTCTGTATTTTTACTGTTGATTTTAAATTTAAAAAGTGATTTAACATGCTCTTTAAAATTCCCTCCTTTCTTGCTCATCTTCTTCCTTGTACAAACTCAGTTCTTTAAAGGGATCACTGCAGTCCTAACTATTTAACTATTATAATAAACAGATTCAAATACTGAAATGATGACACCTGGTTTTACTTTAATGATTACACTTGTAACTCTTTTCTCTTCTTGCTCCAATTGTTTTTCCACACTTCTCTTTTTCTATTCCTTTGTATGTTTTGATTTCTCCCTCTCAGTCTGACTCCCTCTCTTCTCTATCCTCCTCCAGCCCATTCCTGGCCACTGTCTCCCCCGCCTGCTCATGATGCTCTCGCTGCTGACATTCCTCACTCTCATTGCTGGCTTCAACCTTGATAGTTGGAGGCAAGGTCAGTCTGCATTAACAAAAAGCTTAGATGATTGTTAAGTCACCAAAAATGGTTATATCACCATCAGTTTCAAATAAATCATTTTTGTCTTTATTCTTTAAGTAATTAATTTACTGCATAAACTTTGTGCATACATTTGTATTTAAGAGCGAGCCATGGTCATTTTGTTACTCTTCAATCTCCTAATCCAAAAAAAGCCCTAACAGAAGCAAAGAACTCCAAGTCTGTTTTCTATTTGTTAATACATTATCAACAAGCTTGTTCTAATATACTTTTAGGTTTCATCTTTAGGTCCCACAGGCTGGTGAGGCTATTTCTCCCATATCCCTTAACTGCCCCAACACTCCCTGTCCCCTAAGACTAGAATTAACTATTTTCTGTGCCTTGAAGATGCTTCATTAATAAATATCCAACTAGTTCTAGGTATTGCAGCTTATAATTTGGGACTACGTCTATAGTTAAGGAAAAATGGTAATGGTGCAGCTTCAGCAAAGACTCACAGAAAAAGGATTCCAGAACAGAAAAAGAAACCTGCTACATTTCTGAATACTATACAAAGGAACAGTGAAGTTAGAAAAGCTCTCAAGAGTTCGATAAAAATTATCTAGGTCATACAAAGACATTGTAAGAAAAAAACTATAAGAGTTGTCCCGTAGCATCAAAAATCATGCTAGAAATAAGTGCTTCAGGGACTTCCCTCACGGCACAGTGGGTAAGAATCCGCTTGCCAACGCAGGGGACATGGGTTCGATCCCTGGTCTGGAAGGATTTCACATGCCCTGCAGCAGCTAAGCACTACAACTACTGAAACCCACGCATCTAGAGCCTGTGCTCTTCAACAAGAGAAACTTCCACAAAAGCAATGAAGACCCAGGGCGGCCAAAACAGCAACAAAACAATTTCTTTAAAAAAAAAAATCAACAAAAGGTACTGAGAAAATGAAATACTTGCATGAAAAAATGAGACCTTTACCTTATACTATACACAAAAATTAACTCACAATGGACCAAAGACCTCAATATAAGAACTAAAACTTAGAAGATGAAGGGAATTACTTCATAATTCTGGATTTGGCAATGATTACTTGGGTATGATACCAAAAGCACAAGCAACGAAAGAAAAATAGGTAATCTGCACGTCATCAAAGTTAAAGACTTTTGTGCATCAGGAAAACGAGAAGTTGGCCTACAGGAGAAAATATTTGCAAATCATATATCTGATAATGGATTAATATTCAGAGTATATGAAGAACTCATATACAGTAACAACACCCAACTAAAATATGGACAAAGGACTTGAATAGATGTTTCCCCAAAGAATACATATAAATGGCCAATAAACACATGAAAAGGTGTCCAGTGTCAGTAGTCACCAGAAAATTGTAAATCAAAACTTCAATCACTTCACACCCATGAGGATGGTTATTATCAGAAAACCAGAAAAGGGTAAGCCTTAGAGGATGTGAAGCTAGCATCTGTGCGCATTACTAGCTAGAACATGAGATGGTGCTGGTGCTGGGGAAAACAGGATGGCAGTTTCTCAAAACATTAAAACAATTATAATGTGATTCAGTAATTGCGTATCTGGGTACATACTCCAAAGTACTGATAGTAAGGAACCGAGTAATTTGTACACTCATGTTTATAATAGCTATACATCTGCCCATTAACAGATTAAAATGGATCAACAAATTGTAATACAATTTGTGGTACATACTCAGCTTTAGCAAAGGAAGGGAATTCTGACACATGCTACAAGAAAGACAAACCTTGAAAACATTATGTAAAGTGAAATAAGCCAGACACAAAAGTTCAAATATTTTAAGAGTCCACTTATAAGAGGTACCAAAAAGAGTGAAATTCATAGACAAAGTAGAATGGTGGTTGCTGAGGGAAAGGAGACATGTGAAGTTTGATTAATGAATGGTTTCAGTTTGTGAAGATAATAAAGTTCTAGAGATGGATGGATGGTGGTGATGGCTATACAACAATGTGAATGTACTTAATGCCACTGAACTAATACAGTTTAAAAATGGCTTAAATGTCACATTTGTGCTATATTTTACCACAATTAAAAAACACCAAAAAGCTAACTCACCTCCAGACAGACATTAAAAAATCAATTCGTAACATAAAATCTAAGTAAAAAGGATACGAAATCACATATTCAAAGAGCACATCACACACCTGATCAACCTAGAACAACCAACACAAAAACACACTGTACTGAGATTACTGATTTTAAAGGGAAAAATAAACGCCTGGGCTACTTAGGCAAAAAAAAAAAAAAAAAAAAGGAAAGAAAGAAAATTAGATCACCACCCAAACTGCCAGCAATGCTTTATACCAGGAAAGAAAAAAGTTTACATAAATTTAAGATACTTAAGAAAAGAAAGCAAGAGCCAAGTATTTTACACCCCTAAATTGACCATGGGTATAAAGGGCACAAACTATTCTCATGCAAGAATTCAGACAATACTGTTTCCATGATATTTAAGAGAACTTCAAACAAATGACTCAGAGATTTCAACATAAGCACCAAAGGCTCAGACAGTAAAGAACCCGCATGCAATGCAGGAGACCTGGGTTCGATCCCTGGGTCAGGAAGATCCCCTGGAGGAGGAAACGGCAACCCACTCCAGCGTTCCCGCCTGTAAAGTCCCGTGGACAAACGAGCCCGGCAGGCTACAGTCCATGGGGTCGCAGAGTAGGACCCAAGTTGAGTGACTAATATTTTCAACTCTCAGTGAACAATACTTCCCTGGTGGCTCAGATGGTAAAGAATCTGCCTGTAATACGGGAGACCTGGGTTCAATCTCTAGGCTGGGAAGACCCCCTCGAGAAGGGAATGGCTACCTGCTCCAGTATTCTTGTCTGGAGAATTCCATGGACAGAGGAGCCTGGACGGGCTATTGAGGTTGCAGAGGGTTGGAGTGAGCGACCAATACTTTCACTTTCAAGTGAACAATACAAATAAAGTTACCTGCAGAACTAAGCATGAATGAAGATTAAAAGGAAGAGTACAAGATGAACCTGAAATATCTTGTTATAATAAAATATTTGAGGAAACTATCCCAGATTATATGGGTATGGAATTATATACACTCTGGCAATTCTACTCCTGGGAAAATACAAGGGCAACCAAAACATGGTTCTGGTTTCAAAACATTTATGTGGAAACACAAAACACACATAAACGTTCATAGTGGTAATATAACAGCCAAAAAGCAGAAACAGCACAAATGTCCATCAGCTGATGAATATACATACAAAATGTAGTATAATGGTAGTTCAGCATGAAAAATAAATTCAGTACTGATACACAGTACAACACAGACGAACCCTGAAAACATCATGTACTAAGTAAAAGAGGTCACAAGGGATCACAGACTGAACGATTCCATCTACAGAGACTGTCCAATAGGCCTGGGGGAAGAATGGGAAGAGACGGCTAAAGGATGTGGGGTTTCTTTCCGGGGTAATAACAATTTCTTAAATTGATGCACACAACTTCATGAACGTACACAAAACCCACTGAACTGTACACTTTCAAAAGGTGAAGCACAGTGTGGGGATTTTATCTCAACAAAGGCAGTAAACACGGGGCAAGAATCAAGTATTTATCCTACCTTTCCCATATAAACTTGTACCAGCAAGTGTCCAAACAGTAGATGAATCACAGCATTTCATTATAAAAAATATTACAACTTAAAAATGAAGAAATGAAGAGTTAAGAGTATCAATGAATTAAAGGATCGAGGCACTGAATATCAACACCACAAAAAGAAACCAGATATTAGGAGTGTGCTGACTGAAGAATGTAACAGCACTGGTAGTCTTGCCAAAGGGATCTAAATGAGTCTGATCAAATTTCTGGACCCGACTGGCAATTTTCAGGGAATACAAGAACAAAGTACATCAAGTGAAATACCGGGCAGGATGAAGCACAAGCTGGAATCAAGATTGCCAGGAGAAATATCAATAACCTCAGATATGCACACGACACCACCCTTATGGCAGAAGGCAAAGAGGAACTAAAGAGCCTCCTGAAGAAGGTGAAAGAGGAGAGTGGAAAAAGCTGGCTTAAAACTAAACATTCAAAAATCTAAGATCATGGCATCCGGTCCCATGACTTCATGGCAAACAGATGGTGAAATATTGCTAACAGAGACAGACTATTTTCTTGGGCTCCAGACTCACTGCAGATGGTGACTGCAGCCATGAAATTAAAAGATGCTTGATCCTTGGAAGAAAAGCTATGACAAACCTTGTGTGTGTGTGTTAGTCGCTCAGCCGTGTACAACTCTTTGCAACCCCATGTACTGTAGCCTGTCAGGCTCCTCTATCCATGGGATTCTCCAGGCAAGAATACTGGAGTAGATTGCCGTTCCCCTCTTCAGAGCATCTTCCTGACCCAGGGATTGAACCCAGGTCTCCTGCATTGCAGGCAGATTCTTTACCATCTGAGCCACAGGGAAGATCTTGACAAACCTAGACAGCATATTAAAAAGCAGAGACAACACTTTGCCGACAAAGGTCACTGTAGTTAAAGCTCTGGCTTTTCCAGTAGTCATGTACTATAAAGAAGGCTGAGCGCGAAAGAATTGATGCTTTCGAACTGTGGTGCTGGAGAAGGCTCTTTAGAGTCCCTTGGACTGCAAGGAGATCAAACCAGTCAATCCTAGAGGAATTTAACCTTGAATATTCATTGGAAAGACTAATGCTGAAGCTGAAGCTCCAATACTTCGGTCTCCTGATGTGAAGAGCCGACTCACAGGAGAAGACCCTAATGCTGGCAAAGATTGAAGGCAGAAAGAGAAGGGGATGACAGAGGATGAGATGGTTGGATGGCATCACCGACTCCATGGACATGAATTTGAGCAAGCTCCGGGAGACACTGAAGGACAGGAAAGCCTGGCATGCTGCAGTCCATGGGGTCGCACAGAGTTGGACATGACTGAGCAACTGAACAACAAGAACAAAGGAAAACGATAAACTGTACTATGAGCATACAATAAGCAAGATTCAGACAGGTGGAGACTCTATAGGTTAAATGTCCTAGGTCCTTCAACAGACAAAATTCAAGTAAAAGAAAGGGATAGAGGGGAAATCTGTACTTTGAGACAGGAAACCTGTCAAATGTTTAATAATAGTCAAGGACTGTAGAGTTTCTGTCCCTTTGTGTAGGGAGGGAAAGGGCTGACCCTGGGATAGGGCACATGAAGGCAATTTTGGGCTAACTATCAAAGCTCCCTTGCTTGAGTAATAGTTACAAAGTTGTCTGCCTTATAATAATTCACTAAGCTATATATTTAGTGCTTTTATATGTTTGTGTTTCATTTTATAACAATTTTTAATTGTTTTAAAACCCACTTTCTCCCTGCTTCCTCTGGGGGGTCGGGGAGACACAAGTTGTTTGATCCCTGGTCGAACTAAGATCCCAAGTGCCATGTGGCCAAAACCGACCCCCAAAACAAAACAGAAACTCACTTCATTCCATATATGCAGTTATGCTACAGAACTAAATGACACCAAATAGGTAAAATGCAACAGGATGTGAATAAGACCCAAAGGATAAGGTCAGAGAATGAAAAAAGAGCAGCGTTATCCAGGGAATGTTTTTACAGAGTTGGAACTTTAGCTTGGTCGCGTAACCTGACAGGTCAGGACCGCATGAAAAGTGAAGGGAATGCACCACATGGGAAAGCAGGGATGTGCAATGCATAAACGCCAAGACTGATGTATGGCTGAAAGAAGAATGTCCCACCTAGTTCAAAAGAGGATTTCACTGGATTTTGTACAACACGATAAGTAAATAAAAATCTGAGTATTTTCATTATTCACTTGTATACTCATCTCCTTAGAAATCATCAGCATCAATAGTTACTGCACCCTAGTTCTTAAACACATTAGGGACATTTCTTAAACGTATTAGACAAAAGTGAGAACAGCATAGGATTAGGCAAAAGGTCTGAGTTCGAATGCCGATCACACAATGGCTGCTTTCTTTCTGGACAAGTAAGTTAGTAACCACATCTGTTTCTTCAGAAGGGTAATATTTCAGCTGCCCTAAGTGAAGTGCATATTATACAGTGAGATCTTTCCCAGTAGTATTAGTGGATTTGGAACGTAAGATTATTCTTGGACTAACTGCTTATTAAATTAAAAGGCAGGGATGTCCCTGGTAGTCCAGTGGTGAAGACTCTTCGCTTCCAATGCAGGGGGCCCAGGGTTCGATCCCTGGTCAGGGAACTAGATCTTACATGCTGCAACTAAGGGTTCACATGCCAGAACTAAAGATCCCACACACAGCAAAAAAAAAAAAAAAAAGTCCCAAGTACTGCAACTAAGACTCGGTGCACCCAAGGAAATAAATCTTACAAAACAAAATTTAAAGGCAGAAGTAGAAGTGAGCTATAATACAAACAACTACTCAGATTTCAAAGACATTTTATTCTAGCAGCTAAAGGAATTGAAATACATGCTGACTTAGATCCTAGAATATATGGCCACTGTACAGTTACTGCTCAGTAGCCACAGGAGTGACTGGTTCCAGGACCCTTCCACAGATTCCAAAACCCATGGATGCTCAAGTCTTATATAAAATGGTGTAGTATTGGCATATATCCTATCTGCATCCCTCTCTATTTTTTAAATCACTTTCAGATTACTTATAATACCTAATATAACACAACTCCTATGTAAATATTAAGAGCTGCTGGTGTGGGGTAAACACAAGTTTTGCTTTTTGGAAATGTTGAATTTTTCCCAAATAGTTTCAATCTGCGGTTGGTTGAACCCACAGATGCAGAGGGCTGACTGTATAATGGACTATGAGACACAGAGGAGAAATCAAAATTAAAATGAACAATCTTCAACTTTAGCAGATGTCAGTGTTACCTTAACAGTAAGAGAGAGGATCCCAGGTCTCACCACAAGTATCCTGATTACACAGGTTTAAGATATAGTTCACTAAAGCATATTTTAAAGGAACATTTTGGTAATTCTCATGCACGAAGCTGGTGAATCACTACTGGCACAATGCAAAAGCTTTATATATACTGCTTTCAGTGATAAACTTCAAGGCTATGAAAAGATTCCTAACAACAGATACTTGAGGCAGAAATAGTGATAACTGCATGAACAATGGAGTCTAGATCTGGGTGAGATTTTTGCTTCTGTCACTCTGTTGCTGTGTGACTTCAGACAAAGTGTTTAACCTTTATGATTCTTTTCTTCCTTATTTGCAATAAGAGGATAACCAACTTCAGATAAATATTTAAGAACAACACACCAAAATTAACCTAAGGAGGAAAAACAAAACACAGAAGCCCAAGAAACTCTTCCCATGAAACCAGTAAATGAATATAGTAGACACTTATCTCCAGATAAAAATAAAAGTAATGAAATAAAGCAAAATTAAAGGCTGGTATGTTTGAATAACAAAAAAAAATTATGTCAAAAACCACCATAAACAAAATTAGAAGACAAACTACTAAAATATTTGCTAATTTGATAAGAAATTCACAAAAAGCTCAAAAAAGAGGCTAAGGAACACATTAGTACTTCACAGAAAGGCAAACTAAATTTAAACTTTAAATTTTAGGAATATCAAAAATGTTTCCCTTAAGCCCTAAATTAGAAAAAGATCACAAATTGATCTTTGTCCTTAAGGTCCTTGAGGAATTAAGATGAATAGGCAATTTCTTACTAGAACATATAAAATTCACCAAACACTCAAAATTAATCTAGTAAGGATAACACAGCTTTAGTCTCCTTAACTCTTTAGGTTAACCCATGGTTTTCTCAACCTTAGCACTGCTGACGTTTTGTACCAGGTACCTCTTGGCTTTAGCGGGCAGCCCTGTGCACTGTAACATGTTTAGCAGCATGTCTGGCTTCTATTATTCACTATGTATCAGTAGTACCCCTTCCCCTAGTTGTGACAACCAAAATGTTTCCAAACATTGTTAAATGGGTGGTTGGCAAAATTGCCTCTGGCTGAGAACCACTAGGTAAATCTATACCATCCTTTTCTAGTGCCACCTTAAAAATTACTTCTCCAGAAACAGCCACATCTGTCCCCAACTGGGATCAGTCCAATTCTGTGTGTTTTTATATTTGCTGCTATGTGCTGGATCCAAAGCCTGTGAAAAAACAAACAAACAACCCTTTCCTCTGCAGATAAAGATACACACAAATGTTTGCACAAGCAGAAAGTATTGTCTGAAAGGGCACACCAAAACAATGAACAGCAAATGGTGTAGGGCATGGGGCTTAGACACTTAGCTGGAAGGGAGGTTTATCATATCCCCGTTTCTACCATTTTCATTTAGCATGTGTCTGTTAATTTTCAAATAATAAAACACTTTAAATGTATCTACATAGGGAGAATGTATATAGAAGAAAATGCAGAAGAATTCATTCAACACACCTGTGAAACAGCAAGATTTGATCCATTCTGTTTACAAACCATTGCTGAATATCTAGTTCATGTGAGGTAATGGTGAATATAACCAAAAAAGAAAAGAGATAAACAAACACCCCTTGTCCTTATGGTGCTCACCTTCTAGCCTGAAGGCTGAGGGGTGGTAATGGTGAATTTTTACATTTAACCTTATTTATATTCCTATGCTTGACAGAAATTTACAGCTTTCACAATAAAAATTTAAACAAAATCCTTAGCTAACCAATTCTACCAAAATGTTGGTTTTCTTTCACAAATGTCATTTTTTTATGGTGATTTTATGAGCAATTTTAGTATAAGTAAGCAACAGCTGCTGTAAATTGGATGAAACCTACTGTTAAAAAAACTTGCACCAGACTTGCCTGGTGGTCCAGTGGTTGCCTCTAGCACCCAGGTTTGATCCCTGGTCTGAGAACTAAGATTCTGCATGCGACAGCCCTGCCCTGCCATCTTGAATAAATTTTGATGCAAAATTATTAAAAATCAGAATGGGAGAATGCTTTATTATAGGACAAACAACTGGGACTATGGGCAACTTTCTAGATAGATATAAGAATGGATTTCCTTTAAATCATTTAAGTCTTTACAGAGAAGGAAAAGAATGCTAAAAGAACATCTCTAAATTTTCAAATGCTATCAATTGTCAAGAGCCAAGTCAACTGAGAATCATTAACACTGAAGGCAAAAAGTGGTAATCATTTTTCAGCACAAGCAAATACAAGGTCTTTTATGCTTATCAGCTGACTAATTTTAGACGTATTTAGTGAAACTCAGATATGACATTGATGATGCACTCTTAGAAGTCAAAAATCACTAGTTCTGAATACTGCCCTTAACTAACCACGTATTTGATACCTTAAACTAATAAAATACATTTAAGTTTGGCATATATGTTTCAATTGCTGAAGTTCAAGAAAGAGGCAACATATCCAAAGAAAGTAAAGAGAAGATTAAAATGACCCCATGAACTGGAGAAATGCTAGGAAACTAGACAATGACCAATAAAAATACTAAGAATGTGCTCTTTACAACTTCACCTTAAGAGAACTCATAAGATTTGGAATTAATACAAGAAACAAGTGCATTGTAAGCTTGACTAACCAAACAAACTAATGAACAGTTTCTAGGAGAAGCTGAGTCAATATGTGCTCTATGACTGACACAGGGGACAATGCTCTCCCACAGGATATACTTTGGAGGCACTGTTGGCTCCAGAGCTTTTTTTTATATACTTTACTAGATTCATCTTGAGCTTGATCCAGCAAGGCCATTCTTCAATTACTAATCTTAATTACATAAATTTTACTGCATCCAGTGAGCAAAAGATAGATTTATGTAATTAGGTTACATAAAAAACTTATTTCCTGCTGACAGCAAGCCAACCTTCTAAAAAGAGAAACTGATAATGATAAAAGACAGCTCTGTTGACACTGATTTTTAACACAAGAGCAACCTGACCTTTAGGGGATTTTTTACTTTTAAATTTGTCAATGTGAGAAAAAATAAAGCCACATAAATATTTTAATATAATGAAGGCATATTTATTATAAAATCGGATATATTTTATCACCAACATTTTTAAATTTAAGCTTGTTCTGGTTTAATTTACCAAATGGTGTTTAATTTACTTTGTAATGACTTAAAGTTTACTATGACATTCCATTATAGCCTTATAAAAAAACTTTTCCCAATAATGTGGCAGAATATGAATTTAAAAGTGACTCACATTCAATTTGAGACCACCCCCTTCACCCTAAAAGAATAGGAAAAAAGATAAAAGAGTGAGGCTGTGCAATTGTTGCAAGTGCACCAACACAAATATTAAAACCACTTTTGATACAATAGCAAAGGTAAAAAAGACAATGGTTAGAAATGAAGAGTGCAATTTACTTCTCAAAACAGAAACATCAGATTTCAATTATTCTGCTAATAACAACTCTGTACAACATTGAGGTTTGCCTTTACACACACATAAGACAGAAAGTAGGGTAATAAAAATGAGTACTTTGGCTTTCTTCTTAAATGATGGCATTTAAATAAATTAACAAGAGTTAGAATGCCAGCGACCTGGGCTTCACCAGTCAATTTAAAGTTACAGCTGTGAATTTTGGCTGTAAGCATTTGCTTTAAAGCATACCAAACAGGCCATAGAGACAAATTATGAAAGAAGGACGGTTCAAAATGAGAAGTGTAGTCTTGTAGTGAAATCATTACTGAAGTAGAAAAGCAAGCAAATGGGCATCTGCAGCCACACAGAGACTTTCCAGAACTATTTTAATTTGTGACTCCTACCAGTATTTTCCAGGGCTCCCTAAGTCATATTCATATTAGTATTTATCAGTTCACTACTGCCTTAGAAGACAATTTAAATAAAAATGCTATTTCTCTCAATCTAAATATTACTATCAAAAAGGTTTCCTCTCTCTTCCCAACACTATCACCGATCTAAGTTCTATGCACAAGAAATAACTAGGGAAATAAAAACAGAACAAGAATCACACAGATTTAAAAGATGGAGAAGTAGAAGTAGAAGCTATGGAGACTGCAAGAGACCAAAATGTATATAAGAAATGTATATTGTTTCTAAGATAAACCTATATGCCAATCTGATAAACCAAGTCAGATTTACGATCAGAAGAGATTAATATAGGAATCAATCCAAACTATGAAGCTTTTCCTTTCTTCCAACTCAAAAAAAGAACCTTTTCAAAAACTGCTTTCTTAAACGGTCTAATAACAATCCGTGCGTGAAGTCTTCCATGGTCAATTTTTCCACATACCTTTCAGAGTAACATTCTAAAATAATAGCTGTGAGCAAAAAACATGGTGAGAAATAAGGTAAAATATTTACCTTAGAGTTAAGTATTTCTAAATGATATGTAGTTTTCTTTGTTAACAGGTACAACACAGTACGCTTATTTCGCTGAAAAGAGCACACATTCAACTGCCCTGTTTCACAATTTAAAATTGCAACTAAAAGCCACTACTCAATTTGTGACACACAGATTTACAGCATATGTTCCAAATCAGTACCTTAGTATTGCAAGGTAACATGTACTTCAAACTGATTATACACACACGACATAGTTTTGTCTGAATCAAGATACAATTCAAATCACCAAAAATTTAAGTAGACAACTAATGGTAAACTATGATAAATAACGTTTGACAACTTAAATTGTGTTAACAAGTGAAATACTTTTTCTAAAAAGCAAAACAGTTCTCTCAAAGGATTCTTACAAAACAACGTTGCAATTAAACTAAGCCCAATTCCCACTATTTGAAACAATATGCGTCCAGATGACCCCGTCTCCCCATCACATTGTACATTACTACCTGAAATTGTTTAAACGTCGAACATAAAACTTAAATTCATACAAATGTAATAAACACTCTTTGAGAAAAGAAATGCTTCTGATTTCTCTCTCAGCTCAAAAGAGCCGGCAGAGCCTGACACAGAGCCTGGCAGCTTGTCATCCCAAATTAAAAAACTAACAAACCAACGAACCAGAAACCGCGCATTTGAAGCAAAATGTTCATCAAGCCATTCACCTTCACTGTTAACTTGGAACACTAAATACAGTAGTAAAATCCACGACCAACTCCTTTCTACGTATCGATTGTACCTTAAAATTTGGTTGCAGCAAAAACAAACAATAAAATAGTGCAATAAAATAGTACTTACGTATCTACTGAATTTGGTGAAAGAATGGTGCATGTAAAACCTGTGCATATAAACAATCGCAGTGTTTATCGTAAGCTGAGAGCTGGAACGTAACATTTAGGAAATACTGGAGAAAAACAAGATCTCTTTCCAAAACAATTTTGAAGGAAAATATCCGATATACGGTCCTTTTCCAACGCCACCCGTTCACTCAAAACCAATCCCCAAACTGTAATAAGTAAATAAATCAATAAATACCCACAGGATGGTGGGGTGGGGGCTGGCGGTTATAAAAGGCTCCAGACCGAAATGGTAATACTAACAGTAATAACAAATGCCGAGCATTTCGCTCTAATATTGAAATTAAGCGAGCCCAGGAAGGATTGATCAATGGCTACGGCTGACTAAACCCCAAATCAGAGTTGAAACAGGCGAGCGCACACCCATACAAAACCTTGTCAATATAAAGACCTCCCGTGCGCTCCCCAGGTACGAGAAAACCGCCATCAAATTTGCTGAGAGCTAGCTCGCAAGCCCTTCTCGGACGAGAAGTCGAAGCAACGGCCTCTTTTCTGCCATAATCCCTAAAAGTCCCCTCTCGTCTGGGCGGCACTCCCATCCCCCGCCGCCACCACGCGCGGTCCCAAACAGATTACACAACGCAGCCTCCCGGCCCGCATTCCCGGTCTCCTCTCCTCCTCCACCTCTCCGCCGGTCGCTCGCGGCCTTCCGAACCCGAATCTGCCTTCCCTTACGGCACGGCCGAGGCCCAGCAAAGGCCGAGGCGACGGCGCCATGTTCGCGCGGCACCAGGCCCGGCGACCGGGCGAGTAGTGAGAGGGACAGGGCGTGAGCGGCGGAAGGCCAAGAATAAGAAAGGATACACATTGAGACGCTGTCCCATTTCCTGGATGAGGTTGGCCGCCTGCTGGCGGTACGAGAGCTCTTTATCCGCCTCCACTCCGCAGCGACGGCTCGGCGTGTTCTCCAGCTGTTCCCGAGTAAAGAACCAGCGAGAAGAAGCTCCACGGCCCGACGCCATGACACTTCCTCCTCCGCCCGCTCCCTCACCCACCCCCCGCCCCTCCGGGCTCGCGGACTCCCCGCCAAGGCCGCGCGACCCCGCCCCACTCCGCTCGCCGTAGACCAGGCACCGCCTCTTTTCACCTCCGTCGCCGTGCGTGCGCGTGCGCGGGGACCGCTCTATCGGCTCGTCCAGCCTTTTGCTTTCTCTTTCCTGCCTCCATCCTCGCTCTCGCGCACGGGACCACAATGCTCCGCGCCCCTTGTCATTTGGAGGCGCCCAGCGGTGGGGGTCGGCTGGAAGGAAAAGGTCGGCGCAGTGCATGCCGGGTCTAGGATTGGCTGGGCTAAGGGCGTGGTGGAGAGGAAGGGAGAGACTGGTTTCGGGTCGGGTGACGAGAGAGGCGGGCACGCGCCTGCGCCATGTGTCCTGGGCGTGAACTCTCAAATCCCGGCGATGCTGGAATCTGGAGTCTGGCAGCGCTTAAAAAAAAAACCCAAAACCTTCCTGTGTCGCAGTCGTGCGGCACATCCTCTATTTTTTACAGCATCGGTCTGCGCAATATCGTAGGCTCCCTGCTCTCAAGTGGTAGGTGGACAGCCTTAGCTCAACGGGTGGCTCTGGCAGGGACCTACCTGAGAAAGGGTGCAGAAGAAATGACGCTCCACGTTTGTGCTGCACGTCAGTGCTTTTCCTCTACATTATCTTGTTTGAATTCCACGACTACGCGGGCCGAGGGTTTATTTTAATTGCCTGCCAAAGGTTATCCAATTAGCAATCAGAGTATCTTGATTTCCAAACTAGGTTCCCAGTCCGTTTCGGTAGTGGTTTTTTAAAATCTGTGATTTTAAAGAGAAGTTTGAAGAGAAGCAGATGTAAAAACAGCTGAGGAAAAAAATTATCAGTGTTAAATATGGTAACATATTTTTCTCCTGTCCCTGCAAGAAAATTCCGCAGAGCTCCACTCTGGGAGTGGGTGCGTCTCTGGCTTTGAGCCAACGCCTACTGTGTGTGAATAATTTTCTAAGTTTTAAATTTTTGTTGTTAAGTCCTGTCCGACTTTGGTGACCTCTTGAACGGTAACCCCACCAGGCTCCTATTTGCCAAAGATTAGAGCACGGGAAGACATACTTCTAAAGGCAACTGGTACTTTCATTGAGTTCTTGATTAAATCTCCAGGCTTTTGTCATCGTTTTGGGGCTCCGATGCCCAGTGTACTGATCTATCTTGGCTTTGCCGGCCCCCTGTCACACACAGTATTGAGGTATTTTGGTAGTCACCTGGTGTGAACGGTTGTCTAAATAACTTACTTTCTTACCTACCTTGCTTAGAAGTTGCAGGGCAGATTGACTGAAAGCAACACTTAAAAAGTGTCTACCTTGAACGCTCATTCGTGATAAAAGCTCTAACAAACTAGGAATGTAAGAGAACTGCAACTTAGTCAAGTTGATACAGCCTTAGAGCTAGCATCATACTTAATGGTGAGAAACTTTCCTACTAAAGCATGACTCCCATCTCATTACTCCTTTCAAAGTTGTCCTGGATAGAAGTCCTGTAAGAAAAGGAAATCAAAGCAGATCAGGAAGAAAGAAAGAAAACTGACTTTGTTGCTAGTAGCATAATTGTTCATGTAGAAAATCTTAAAGAGTATTAAAAAAAAACCTGGAACTAGTAAGTGACTATAGCAGGATTATAATATACAAGAGTCAGTTGCTTTCCTGTGTACCACCCATGTATAATTGATATTTGAAGCTAAAAACACAATATCATTTATAAAAAATAAAACTTAGATGTGAATCTAAAATATGTACAGGATCTGTTTATAGAAAACTATAAAGCTATGATTTAAAAAGTAGATATGAGTGGAAGGATATTGTGAGTTCATGGATTCCAAGAATTAACATCAGTAGATGTCAGTTCTTCCCAACTTCATGTGTAAATTCAATGCAATCTCAATAAAAAATTTATCAAGTTCTTTATAGATAAGTACTAATTGATTCTAAAGTTTATATGGAAAGACAAAAGACCCAAAGTAGCCTACACAATACCAAAGAAGTGGAATGGGCTCTACTACTACTACTACTACTACTAAGTCGCTTCAGTTGTGTCCAACTCTGTGCGACCCCATAGACGGCAGCCCACCTGGCTCCCCCTTCCCTGGGATTCTCCAGGCAAGAATACTGAAGTGGGTTGCCATTTCCTTCTCTAATGCGTGAAAGTGAAAAGACAAAGTGAAGTCGCTCAGTCGTGTCCAGCTCTTAGTGACCTCATGGACTGCAGCCTACCAGGCTCCCTGTCCATGGGATTTTCCAGGCAAGAGTACTAGAGTGGGGTGCCATTGCCTTCTCTACCTAACCTCAAAGCTACAGTATGAAAGACAGTGTATATTGGCAAAATAATAGACATACATCAGTGGAGCAGAATAGGGAGTCCAGAAATAGACCTGTAGAAATATGGTCAACTGATCTTTGACAAAGGAGCAAAGGCACTTAAATTGAGAAAAGATCATCTTTTCAACAAATAGCGCTGAAATAATGGACATCCATCTGGCAAAAAACCCCGCACAAATCTCACAAAATCTCAAAAACCTCACTTTTAACAAAAATTAATTTTAAATAAATCATATCCCTAAATGTCAAATGCAAAGCTTTAAAAATTCTGGAATATAACAGGAGGAAACCTAGGTGACCTTGTTTGGCAGTGAGTTTTTAGATATAACACCAAAAGATGATCCATGAAAGAAAAAATTAAGTTGGACTTTTAAAATTAAAGACTTCTGCTCTGTGAAAGACAGTTAAGAGAGTGAAAATAGAAGGAAAACGTCTTTGCAAAACACTTTCTAATAAAGGACTTGTGTTCCAAATATGCAAATAACTCTTAAAGCTCAATAAGAAAACAAAGAACCCAATTTTTAAATGGGCAAAGGGAGGAGGGGTCTTCCCTGGTGGTCCAGTGGTTAAGACTCTGCACTTCCAATGCAGGAGGACATGAGTGCCATTTCTCTTCAGGTAACTAGGATCCCACATGCTAAGTGGCTTAAAAAAAAAAAAGGGCAAAGGATCTGAACAGATACTTAACAAAGAAGTGATACAGATGGCAAATAAACATTTGAAAAGATGTTCAACATCATTTAAGGACTTCCCTGGTGGCTCAGACAGTAAAGCGTCTATCTACAATGCAGGAGACCCGGGTTTGATCCCTGGGTTGGGAAGATCCCCTGGAGAAGGAAATGGCAATCCACTCCAGTACTATTGCCTGGAAAATCCCATGGACAGAGGAGCCTGGTAGGTTACAGTCTGTGGGGTCGCAAAGAGTCGGACACAACTGAGCAACTTCACTTCACTTCAACATCATTTAAGTAGTAGTTTGCAATTTTAAAAGACTGGAAGCATGACCATTCATGATTTGAGGATTGAATAGTTTGATATATCTATACAATGAAATACTAGTCCCCTATTAAAAAGAAGGCATCAAATGCTGAAAGAAGAAAAGCTGCCAATCAAGAATACTCTATCAGAAAATCCATCCTTAGGAGTTGAAGGAGAGAGTTTTCCAGACAAGCAAAAGGTAATGGAGTTCATTCCCACTAGACTGGCCTTACAGGAAATGTTAGTTAAAAGGACTTCTTTAGGCTGAAACAAAAAAGTGTTAATTGGCTGCAGGAAAACAGGATAAATACCACTGGTAAGTTATGTAGGAAAAATCAGAATAAAGTTTTAAAAGTGATAGGTTAATTACTTTCAAAGTTTGAAGATTAAAAGACCAAGTAGTAAAAATAACTATAACTACAAAAACTTGTTAAGAGACATGCAAGATAAAAATATGTAAATTGTGACATCAAAAACATACAACATCGGTGGGGAAGGGAATATAACTGCAGAGTTTTATAATGCATCCAAACTGAAGTTCGCTTGCTTGCTAAGTCACTGGAGTCATATCCAACTCTTTGTGACCCTGTGGACCAGACTGGAGCCCTCCAGGCTCCTGTGTCCATGGGATTCTCCATGCAAGAATACTAGAGTGGGTTGCTAACACGCCCTCCTCCAGAGAATCTTCCCAACCTAGTGACTGAACCCACATTTTTTAAGTCTCTTGCATTTACAGATGGGTTCTTTACCGCTAGCGCCATCTGGGAAGCCCTAAGCTAGCTTCAGTTCAGTTCAGTTCAGTTGCTCAGTCGTGTCCGACTCTTTACGACCCCATGAATCTCAGCACTCCAGGCCTCCCTGTCCGTCACCAACTCCCGGAGTTTACCTAAACTCATGTCCATCGAGTCAGTGATGCCATCCAGCCATCTCATCCTCTGTTGTCCCCTTCTCCTCCTGCCCCCAATCCCTCCCAGCATCAGGGTATTTTCCAATGAGTCAACTCTTCGCATGAGGTGGCCCAAGTATTGGAGTTTCAGCTTCAGCATCAGTCCTTCCAATGAACACCCAGGACTGATCTCCTTTAGGATGGACTGGTTGGATCTTCTTGCAGTCCAAGGGACTCTCAAGAGTCTTCTCCAACACCACAGTTCAAAAGCATCAATTCTTCAGTGCTCAGCTTTCTTCACAGTCCACCTCTAACATCCATACATGACCACTGGAAAAACCGTAGCCTTGACTAGACAGACCTTTGTTGGCAAAGTAATGTCTCTGCTTTTGAATATGCTATCTGGGTTGGTCATAACTTACTACTTACTGGGTTACTCTTTCCTTCCAAGGAGTAAGCGTCTTTTAATTTCATGGCTGCAGTCACCATTTGCAGTGATTTTGGAGCCCTGAAAAATAGTCTGACACTGTTTCCACTGTTTCCCCATCTATTTCCCATGAAGTGATGGGACCAGATGCCATGATCTTAGTTTTCTGAATGTTCAGCTTTAAGCCAACTTTTTCACTCTCCTCTTTCAGTTTCATCAAGAGGCTTTTTAGTTCCTCTTTACTTTCTGCCATAAGGGTTGTGTCATCTGCATATCTGAGGTTATTGATATTTCTCCCGGCAATCCTGATTCCAGCTTGTGCTTCTTCCAGCCCATTGTTTCTCATGATGTTCTCTACATATAAGTTAAATAAGCAGGATGACAATATACAGCCTTGATGTACTCCTTTTCCTATTTGGAACCAGTATGTTGTTGCATGTCCAGTTCTAACTATTGCTTCCTGACCTGCATACAGGTTTCTCAAGAGGCAGGTCAAGTGGTCTGGTATTCCCATCTCTTTCAGAATTTTCCCCAGTTTATTGTGATCCACACAGTCAAAGGCTTTGGCATAGTCAGTACTTGTATAATTATAGATTACCTTTACGAGAATACACATATACAGGCAACAGATAAAATTGGCTCCCTCTGGGTGACATACATTGAATTTAATGCTTTTGGACTCTTCTACCATGTTTGTGGATTGACTTCTCAAAAATGAACTTAAAATTTTTTATTAGGTATCTGATAAAAGTGAGCAGTGTTTTACATTCAGGAATGGAAACCTATTTACTTTTGTTCAATTTTGATTTGGAAAAAGCCTCAGAATCGTTGTAAGCTAAGCAAATATGAAGTTGGTATTGATTTTAATTAAATTCATCTTAAGTAATTGAATATATATATTTTAAATGGAAGTATAGTTGATTTATGATATCAACTATAGCTGATTAGTTAGTTGATTAGTTTCAAGTGTCCATCACAGTGATTCAGCTATATATTGGGTTGGCCAAAATATTTGTTCAGATTTTCCCATAAGATGTTATGGAAAAACCTGAACAAACTTTGGTCTACCCAATCACATTTAAATAAATAAATATTTATTTATGTTTGTATGTATTTATTTTGGGCCTCCCGGGTAAAGAATGTGCCTGCCAATGCAGGAGACATGGGTTTGATCCCTGGGTCAGGAAGATCCTCTGGAGAAGGGCATGGCAACCCACTCCAGTATTCTTGCCTGGGAAATCACATGGACAGAGGAGACTGGCAAGCTACAGTCCATGGGGCTGCAAAAGAGTCCTAAGTAAAATACAATGTTGCAACTAAACAACAACATTTTATTTATATATAATAATTTATTTATATTTATATATTCATTTTCATATTATATTCCCTTACAGGGTATTACAAAATATTGAATATAGTTTCCTGTGCTATACAGTAGGTCCTTGTTGGTTATCTGTTTAGTATACAATAGTGTGTATGTGTCAGTCCCGATCTCCCAACCTATCCCTCTCCCCTTTGTTAACCATAAGTTTGTTTTCTAGGTCTGTGAGTTTCTGTTTTGTAAATTCATTTGTGTCATTCTTTTCGATGAATATAGGTGTAAGTTTGCTGGTTGGGTAATAAATATTGGGTTGAATTAGAACTGGCTTCCTTTATAGGGGAGATAGAAAATTTGGAGAAGGGTCCAGTCCAAGGAAGAGAAACACTTGGATGACTATGAAGAGTTGTTCTTTGGAATCTGATGGTGGTGGGATTTTTTTTTCCCTCCAGGGGTATGTTTTGGCGAAGTACATATACTAGATAAGGGAGATAAAAGCCTAAAAGGGGGATTTTCTTCAGAGATTTTTGAGATTTTGGGTGTGATAAGTGCCAAAGAATTGATGCTTTTGCACTGTGGTTTTGGAGAAGACTCTGGAGAGTCCCTTGGACTGCAAGGAGATCCAACCAGTCTATTCTGAAGGAGATCAGCCCTGGGATTTCTTTGGAGGGAACGATGCTGAAGCTGAAACTCCAGTACTTTGGCCACCTCATGTGAAGAGTTGACTCTTTGGAAAAGACTCTGATGCTGGGAGGGATTGGGGGCAGGAGGAGAAAGGGACGACAGAGGATGAGATGGCTGGATGGCATCACTGACTCGATGGATGTGAGTCTGAGTGAACTCCGGGAGTTGGTGATGGACAGGGAGGCCTGGCGTGCTGCATATGGGGTTGTAAAGAGTTGGACATGACTGAGCGACTGAGCTGAACTGAACTGAGGGAGGCCTGGCGTGCTGCAGTTCATGGGGTCGCAGAGAGTTGGACATGACTGAGCGACTGAACTGAACTGAAGTGCCATTTTAGGGCCAGGAGGGTCTTTTCAAATTTCAACTAGTTATATCCTTGTTGCGGTCCTTTAATGGACTGGAACCTGGTGGTCTGGAGTCAACGATAAGAAAGTGAAAGAAGGAAAGAGGCTAATATTCCCTGGGTTATGCAGAAAGCTAATAAAACCCTAGGACAAGGCTTGTACTGTTCACGTAGGCACAGGGCACCCTCTCAAAAGGTCTTGAGAGGTCTTGAAAGCCCGGGCAGGAAAATGAGCTTGGCAGGCTCCACACTCCAGAGAATCAGCCAGAAAGAGAGACAGAGAAAGAGAAAGAGAAAAAGAAGGACATGGGGACCCAAGTCTCTAGTGGAACAAGGGTCCTTTATTGAACTCTGTGTGAGTATATATACCTTATTACAAGGTAGCTTCTTCAGATAAAGATCAAAAGACCAGACTTTACAAGTTACCAAGGGAACAAGGAGTAACAGAGGCCATAAAGCCAAAAGACAATCCATATCAAAAGAGGATCATAAATCATCCCTTTCGCCATATGGAAAAGCTAATGAAGGAAATCCTATGCAAGCATCCCATCTCTTTGATCTCAGTCCTGGGAGCGGCTTGCCACTCCGCTTGTTCCTGACAGGAACGGATAAGGAACAGAGGGCTCAAGAGAGACAGGAAACAGCACACAGGAATCCTACTGTTAAACTTTCCCTGACGTATCCTAATTAAAAATCTCACAGCCTTTTGATAGATCAAATTCCTCAAACCAGTGTATGGCCCCATGTGATCTTGTCTCTTTGTACCAAGAAGGGCTTGCTTTCTCACCTCCAGCCCCAGGGGTATCCTTTCCTGCTGTGCTCTCTCCTGCCGCAAGGCTTTCATCTATGCTCTTCCCTCTCTGCTCTTCCCTTTCCTCTTTGCCTCTCTACTTTTCAGCTGTTGTCTGGTCTTCAGAACCCAGCTGAAGCAACAGTTCTGAAAATTCTCTCCCTAACTCTAATGGGCTCATGTCCCGTATTTTAAGCTCTCTACACACTATGTGTGTCTCCTTCCTAGCTCTTGTCACAGTAGCAATTTTACATTAATTTGTTGCTTGTTTGATACCTGTCTCCCTAACTAGATTATAAGCGCAGTTGAGAGCAGGAACCATGTTTGTTTTTACTTACATTATCCCAGCAGCTAGTGTACATAGTGCACCCTCAGTAAATACTGTTGAATGCAAGTGAATTAGGGCATAGTTTCTGCTCTCAAGAAAGTTCCAGTCTAGTGGGAAGATAGCAAATGCAATTCAAATTGAGAAGTGTCTGCTATTAGCAATATCAGTACAACTTTTAAAAGTGGACGATACTGATTAATGACATCTCAAAGCCTAGAAAACCATCATTCTAGGTCCTGAGGAATTTTAAAGAGAGCTAGAGAAAGCAATGCTATCAGATACATACTTGAAAAATTTTTTCTGGCCATAGGGTGGAAAGTGGATTATGCCAGACTAAGCCAAGAAACAGGAATATACATAAGAGATAATATCAATAATCTTGATGAGAGTTGAGGACCTGAATCTAGTTGGAAGCATTAGGGAAGACAGAATAGATAAGAAGTGAAAGATATAAAAATGGCAGAATCTATCAGACTTAATGTCAGGTTTGATATGGGTGAAGGAGAAAATTTAAGTGACTGGGTGATGCCATTGATCAGTATTGGGACTATAGGAACTGGAACTATTTTGAGATAAAGGGATTGAGTTATACTGAGAGCATATGATTCTGCCCCCAAGTACTAAGTACCAACGTAGTGAAAAGATTTTCTTAAAACCTTAGTTTTGGCTGCACTGGGTCTTCGTTGTTGTGCATGGGCTTTCTCTAGTTGTGGCGAGCGGGGGCTACTCTTTGCTGTGGTGCATGGGCTTCTCATTGCAGTGACTTCTCTTGTTGTGGAGCGTGGGCTCTAAGGTGCAAGGGCTTCAGTAGTTGTGACTCGTGGGCTTAGTTGCTCTGAAGCATTGAGATCTTTCCAGACTAGGTATCCAACCTGTGTCCCCTGCATTGCAAGGTAGATTCTTAGCTCCTGTACCACCAAAGAAGCCCAGTACCATAGTATTTTATATTTTTTCTTTTTTAATGCCTAAAGCTCTTAGGCCTTCTTGAAACATTGTCTCCCCCTTACTTCTGAATACATTTTTTTTCTGGTTTTCTTCCTACTTCACTGAGCACTACTTAGTGTCCAGTGCTGGTGAATCCTAGTAATTAGTCTTAGGTTCTTTTGGTTCTCTGCTTTACTTTTTCTCCTGGTGATTTCATCCAGTCTCATTTCTTTAAATACTTTCTATACACTGATACCCTTTTCCCAACTTCCCTCTTTAACTCCCCCAAATAGTGTACCTAACTGCTTATGGACATTCCTACTCAAATGTCTAAGACACACCTGAAATATAGTAAGTCCAACAGCAGACGGAGAAGGCGATGGCACCCGACTCCAGTATTCTTGCCTGGAAAATCCCATGGACAGAGGAGCCTGGTAGGCTGCAGTCCATGGGGTCGTTAAGAGTCAGACATGACTGAGCGACTTCCCTTTCACTTTTCACTTTCATGCATTGGAGAAGGATGGCAACCCACTCCAGTGTTCTTGCCTGGAGAATCCCAGGGACGGGGGAGCCTGGTGGGCTGCCGTCTATGGGGTCACACAGAGTCGGACACGACTGAAGTGACTTAGCAGCAGCAGCAGCAGCAGCAGCAGCAGCAGCAGCAGCAGCAGTAGCAGTAGCAGGAGCAGCCAACAGCAGAGCTATTGATTCTCTTTCTTCCCAAACCTGTTTTTGTCAGTCTTCCTCATGATGGTAAAAGAAATCAACCCAGATGCTCAAGTGAAAAAAACTAGGAGTCAAGGCACCTGTCTAAAGTATGGATGAGTTTAATAGCCTTAGCTACATTACAGAGGCTAAATGTCCCTAGAATTACTGCACAGAAAGGACATCATTAGAAAGCCCTTCTTTATATTTGGTTTAAAGAGGAAGTTTCTCATCTTTTCTAGTGTCTGCATAGTTTCGCCTTATCTTAGAGTTAAATCTTTGATCGAATCTATGTTGGAGTTATCCGTATGTGTGATATGACAAATGTACCTAATTTTATTGCAGCCTTATTTGTAATTGCAAAATATTGGAAATTACATATAATGTCCAAATGTAAGAGACTGAACAAACTATGGTGCACACACACACAGACACCTGGGAATCAGCCTTGATTTTTTTCTTCCCATTTGCCCTTGTCCTCACATTTATCAAGTGCTGTTGCTTCTCCCTACAACCCCATGTCACTGTCCCTGTTCTACTACTCTTGCCCAAGTCACCATCATTTCTTGACGCCTTAAAATAATTCTCTGCTGCTGCTGCTGCTCCTAAGTCGCTTCAGTCGTGTCCGACTCTGTGCAACCCCATAGACGGCAGCCCACCAGGCTCCCCCGTCCCTGGGATTCTCCAGGCAAGAACACCGGAGTGTGTTGCCATGTCCTTCTCCAATGCATGAAAGTGAAAAGTGAAAGTGAAGTCGCTCAGTCGTGTCCGACTCTTAGCAACCCCATGGACTGCAGCCTGCCAGGCTCCTCCATCCATGGGATTTTCCAAAAACATAAGACAGAGCATGTCACAAACCTATTTTAAAAACTCCGCTGGCTTACTAAAAAACTTAATATGAAAATCTAAACTCTCGACCACAGCTTACTTCTCTGGCCAGCTTTTCAGTTTCATCCCTGTTTCTCCCTTGCTCACAAGCTCTGCCCCAGCTCTTTTCTGCCTCAGAGCCTTTGCTGCTCTAGCCCTTCCCCAGAATACTCTCTCCATGGCCATTTCTTTCTGTTACTCAAGTCTTAGTTCAAAGTCCTCTTTAAACAGGTATTCTCTGGCCCTACAACTTAATGTTTTATCTCCCATCCTTCCCTGAGTCATTCTATACATCTTCTTGTTTTAATTTCTGCATAATGTTTATCAGTATAAGAAAAGTTTCCTCCCTTCCTCCTTTCTTTCCCTCCGTCCTCCTTCCCTCTTGCTCTCCATTTCTCCTTTCTTTGTCCTCCCTCCTTTATTTATTTACAGTTTCTTACCTACAGGTTGTAGGTTTCATCAGAGAACAGATTTTATCCTTTTTGTTAACTTTCTATGTCCCCAGTGTGTGGAACTGCCTTACAACCCTGGCATATCACATAAATACTCTGTGAATATGAATATACCCCAAATCTATTTAAACAATGTATTTATGGTTGCTTTTCATAATAAAGCAGTCATCAAACACTATGTTTAAAGTGCTCAAATACAGAATATTTAAAAAGAAACAAGACATTTTCCCCTAAAGAATGGGGAAGTAAAAAATAATAACATATGCTTCATGTTGCTGTTTGACTCAACTTTTTCTTTTAAAGCAGACTAGAGTAACAAGCAAAGTGTTGGGTGGGTAAAGTCTTAGAAAGCAACAGGAGAAGCAAGAAGGAGATGGAGTTATAGGCTAAAATAAAGAAAATAATAAGATGAGTGTAGGTTAGCAAAGATTAAATCAGTACAACTTACATGTCATACTCAACTCTTGACTAATAGGAGGGAAAAGAAGTATGAATGAATCAAGAGGATGGGACTTCCCTGGTGGTCCAGTGGTTAAGACTGTGTTTCCACTGCATGGGGCATGGATTCAACCCCTTGTCAGGGAACTAAGATCCCCCATGCCATGGCGAGGCCAAACAACCCCACACAAAAACAAAAAACAAGCCAGAAAACCACAGTTAGAGCAAGCGGGTAATTTTGAAAAATTATGTTTTAGAATTCAGCCAGAGGTACATGAACCACAGATGTTCATCACCCCTCCCAGAACCAAGTTCATCTTCAGCAGACCAGGTGGAACGAATAGAAATGCAGTCAGTATAACAGGCTACCCTGGTATTGCCCTGCTCAACCTCCACAGCTTGCTTTACACAGTCTGCTCAGTATTTCAAATGGAAAGAGTTTCTGGTAAAAATAAATTACATACTGAAACTTCTCTCCAGAATAGATAAGTTCTTATTCATATGGAAACTATGTTCCCATTGTTTTGCCTTTCTATTTACCATCTTCCAACTCTTAACATGCTTTATTCATTTTTATAGACTCATCTCGAGTTCCAGCTTCTGTGAAGATGTGCCCAAAGTTGGAATCAAATGAATTTTTCTTAACTGAAATTCTGTGACATGCGTTTTTTATTGCTTAGTAATTATTCCACAAACATGTATTTTGCCTCCTTAATAGGGCTGTAAGTTCCTAGAGATTATGGAAAATGTGTATATATATATATTTTTTTTTGGACTCTAAAGCATTCCCAGCCCACTTCTGAGCTAATGGAAGGTATTTAAAGTGAATAAAAATAGGTTATTTGGGACCTATTAACCAGTCCATTCTGAAGAAGATCAGCCCTGGGATTTCTTTGGAAGGAATGATGCTAAAGCTGAAACTCCAGTACTTTGACCACCTCATGCGAAGAGTTGACTCATTGGAAAAGACTCAGATGCTGGGAGGGATTGGGGGCAGGAGGAGAAGGGGACGACAGAGGATGAGATGGCTGGATGGCATCACCGACTCGATGGACGTGAGTCTGAGAGTTGAACTCTGGGAGTTGGTGATGGATAGGGAGGCCTGGAGTGCTGGGATTCATGGGGTCGCAAAGAGTCGGACACGACTGAGCGACTGAACTGAACTGAACTGAACAAATATTTGCTCAAGGTAGAGAACCTACATGAACCCTCTAGGATGAATCTGTTATTTTTTTCATATGAATCATTAACGGCATTTTGCTTTTTATTTCTGCCATTAATTTTAAAGGCTGTAGGAAAATAATTTTTGATTTGCACATGAAATAATGTACTGTTTTTCAGAATAAAAACATGAGAATCGTTTTTGTTATGAATAGTTTAGGGTATTTGGATATATTCTATTTCTGGATAAAAGAGTTCAAAATAGGATTTCAAGAATGCATATGTGATACGTATTTAAAAGCAAAAGTAAAATGTCTTCTTGAAATTTGCCTTTGTAATAAATTCAGTCATTCAAATTGTTTCCTTTCAAGACCCAAAAATTCTAGGGCATTGCCAGCTTTGAGTTTATCCTGAAAAAGAAAAGAAAAGGTTTTACTTTAAAGCATTATTTAATGGCTGTTTTAAAGTACTTACTAACTGTCTTCAGGTTTTTAAAAACTCAGTTCCCCAATGTGAGAGAAGAATACTAGGTGTTTAAACAATGATCTCTTGACCCATGTTTTGCCACACTATTTTAAAAATTATATTCATATATTTGTATTGAACAACATTTTAAAAGCAAAAAATGAATGACAGGTGGTATATTTGTACTTTATTATTTTCTCTACTTCTCAAATATGTTGACAATCATCGACAAAACATGGTAGAGGTTTTAAATTTTTGAACATGTAAATAATGTATTATTTACATTATAGCTAATGTAGAAAATGTATAATTTTATATTTTTTAATAGTAGCAGTTTCTAATGAAATATTTCTGCAAATGAATTTTATATTAAATAGTACAATGATAAGTTTAAGCATATTATTAACAGAATTATGATATGACCCAACAATTCTGCTCCTAAATATATCCAACAGAATTTTTAAAAGTATCAAACAGATACTTGAAAGGGAATGTTCATAATAGTACTCTGCATAGCAGCTGAAAGAAACAGCACAAGTATACATCAATAGATGAGTAGGCTTTTAAACGTGGTATACACATAAATGGAATATTCAGCCTCCAAAAGGAATGTTCTTTTTTTCTTTCAGTTTTATTGAGATATGATTAATATACAACATTGTATAAGTTTAAGATATACAAGTTATCCTTCAATTAGAAAATAAATTAAAAAAATTATGACAATAAAGTTTAAAAAATAAAATAACATAAAAGTAAAAAAAAAGTACAACATAATGATCTGACTTGTATACATCATGAAATGAATACGATAATAAATTTAGTGGGTATCCATCATCTCATATGGACACAACATTAAAGAAATAGAAAAAATATTTTTTCTCTTGGGATAAGAAGTCTTAGTATTTAGTCTCTTAATAACTTTCATATGTAACATATAGCAGTGTTAATTATATTTATCCTGTTGTACATTACAGTCCTTGTTGGCTCAGAGGTAGAGAATTTGCCTGTCAATGCAGAATATACGGGTTCAACCCCTGGATTTGGAAGAGCCACTGAAGAAGGAAATGGTGACCCACTCTTGTATTCTTGCCTGGGAAATCCCATGGGCAGAGGAGCCTGGTGGGCTGCAGTACATGAGGTCACAAAAGAGTTGGACACGACTGAATGAGCATAAGAAGATTACAATCCTAGTACTTATTTATCTTGTAACTGGAAATGTGTACCTTTTGACTGCCTTCTCTAATTCCCCCTTTGTCCCTTTATTTGAAATCTAACCTTGAAATTTGGTTGTAGAAGAGGGGAGGAGACTTTTAACAAGGAAAACCATCCTAGGAAAATGACTTCTTTGGTAACTTCTACAGGACCCTTCAATGAGTTTTAAGAATTACTTGGAGTCAAATACAGAGAAAAGATACAGCTTAGGTACCACTACCTTCTCTGTATATGTGTTGTCCTTTCACATGACCCTGAATAAGAGTCTCAGAATATTGTACAAATATGTACATTGATAAATTTCACATGAGAAAAAGACTGCCAAGTTTTTTTCACCTTCTCCCCAGCTGTAGATTAGATCTGCTCCATGGAAAAAGCTCCTGTGATTTGAGAGTTAACTTTGTGATACCCTAATTGATATATGTCTAGCTTGCAAAGGACAGGCATGCAGCTGAGAGTGGAAGGAAACATGTATGGGGTTGTGTAACATCCATACCATTAGTGTGTATCTGTGTATCATGACCACGTCAGGGTTCTCACATAGGCTTGCAGAGTGGGTAATTTGAGGCAAGGAGCTCTTACTTGGGGTTCTTCCGTGATTTACCCTGGGTCATCCTTCTGTAAAGGAAGACTTCAGAAATAATGGCTGCTGCTCTGAAAAACTATTTGCTTTACTTTTTAAAATATGTTGGTACCAAGTATCCTTTGAAGGTGATACATTTTGGTGTATTGGATAGAGACCTGATCCTGGAGTTAGGAGATTTGGAGTTGAGTTTATGTGCTATAATCCAGCAATTATATCCCTTTGGCAAATCACTTAACACCCAAGTCTCATTTTCCTCCTCTGCATCTGCCTGGTGGAATGCATTTGCCTATCTCCCAGTGTTGTTGTGCTCATCAAATGGATTTATTTATTTCAATAAAAAAATTTGAAGTGAAATTTTACCTTCATGTGGCTCAAAATTCAAAAGATAAGAAATGTATGTTTCCTTTTACTAGTACTGCCCAACCGCTGCTTTTTCTTCCCAGACTTATCAGTTTCTTATCTGTTCTTCCAGAGATATTTTATTCATATATAAGCAAATTCTCATATGTAGGTTTATAATTTTTTTTCACAAATGGATAGTGAGCTATTTACAAATGAAAGTATGTGCATTTTTGGTACCTTTCTTAATATATCTTAGAAATTGATTTTTAATACTTTTTAATGGCTATACCGGCCTGATGGACATGAGTTTGAGTAAACTCCAGGAGTTGGTGATGGACAGGGAGGCCTGGCGTGCTGCTATTCATGGGGTCGCAAAGAGTCAGACATGACTGAGCGACTGAACTGAACTGAATGGCTATATAGACTCCATTGTATAGACATACTATTATTTATTTAACTATTCCCCGTAGATTGTTTTTAGTCTTTATTACAACGTTATGATGAGTAACATGTAACATTACAGAATATCGTGTATTTATGACTGCATAAAATTTTTATTCAAGATTTTCTGATAACTTGAAAGTGATAGACATAAAATTAAATAACAAAAGGCATATAATAGTAATTATTATTATTCCTCTAAAGTCTTAATCAGGATATTTGACATGGAGTTTGAGTAAACTCTGTGAAATAGTGAAGGACAGGGAAGCCTGGCATGCTGCAGTTCATGGGTCGCAGAGTCGGACATGACTTTGCAACTGAACAATAACAACAGGATACTTGGGGTAGTCTGGTTTTAGTTTAATTTTCATTAATGTTATAGGAAGTTTTTCATTTTCAACTTTTGATATAAAAAGTAGAGAAAATCTTAGTATTGCTTTCTACTTTAATAAGTATATATTTAACAATTATATGAGCTCAGTCAGTAAAGAATCTGCCTGCAATGCAGGAGACCTGGGTTAATTTCCTGGGTCAGGAAGATCCCCTGGAGAAGGAAATGGCAACCCATTCCAGTATTACCTGGAGAATGCCATGGACAGAGGAGCCTGGCGGGCTACAGTCCATGGGGTTGCAAGAGTAGGACACGACTTAGTGACTAAACCACCACTACCATTTAACAATTCAGGATTTTTAGTTCCTTAAGGTGGGTAAGTGCCAAAGGAGACACTTCCTGTTTAAAGCAGTCCAAGGTTTCCCAGTTAATAACTTGTGACTAGTATATATCAAAATGTACTCTTCTTGGCATCTGTTAATGTGCTTTAAGTGTCTAAGAAGATGTGATGAGCTGTATCCCAACAATTAGAGTAGAGAATTAGAGTTGAAGAGAACTTTTGGATCCTAGTTTAGAAGAGAGTCAAGTCTCATACAAAAGGGTTATGACTGAGACTTTTGTAAAATTTTTTAAGAATTTACATCTCCGTGTTTTCATTTTGGCATCCCTGGCCCCTAGTGGTGAAGTCTTAGGAAGAACTTGTTTCATTGTGAGCGGGTGTGGAATGGGATTTGCATGCTCAGTCACTCAGTCGGTCTGATTCTTGTCTCCTTTGTCTCCTGCATTGGCAGGTGGATTCTTTACCACTGTAGGATGGGAAAGTCAAAATGTTAGCTGCTCACTCATGTCTGACTCTTTGCAACTCCATGGATTGTAGCCTGCTAGGCTCCTCCATCCATGGAATTCTCCAGACAAGAATACTGGAGTGGGTAGAAATTTCCTTCTTCAGAGGTTCTTCCTGACCCAGGGATCAAACCAGCATTGAAGGTGGGCTCTTTACCGTCTGAGCCACCAGAGAAGCCCATGGTATGTGAAGGGGATGGCAAAGGAGAGGAAATTTGGGGACACAGTGCCTCATTTTAAGCTCATTTTGTTTCAGGAACCTAAGGGGCAGAATAGGAAGTGTCAGCATTAAGACACCACCCTAAAAGTCACATGCTGAAAGAAAAACAAAATCCAGTTGCTTGAGGGTTCTGCATCATTGAGTCCTGTTAATCAAGACTTGAGTCTAGATATCCAAATTACTAGAATCATTACAACTTTGGAGATTGGTAGATTTATAATAGAAACATGTTTTCTTATTCATCTAACATGCAAATCTAAATATATTATTATAATATTCTTCTTTACCGTTTTCTTTCTTGTCTTTATGAATTTAGTTGTACTAGGTTCACTTTCAGCTTTTTAACTTTCCTTTGTTCTTTAATAGATCAGCCAATTCTAAAGGTCAAGCAACAGTTCTAGAAATACTAAGTGCAACAATTTCTCTGTCCTTTGCTATCCCATATCAAAGTGCTCTGAAACCAAACACAGTTAGATCAGGAAAATTCAGGAATAAGATCATGAAGTAAAAGGCACATACCTTGGTTTCTGCATCAAATTCTCCCATGGATTCTATCAGTTTCCCAGGTTCCAACTCGCCTAGTGGGAAGGGGTAATCAGTTCCCAAAATGACTTTATCCTAAAAAAAGAAAAATTTTATCCCTACTTTTTTTTAAAAGCATCAAAGAACCTCTTATAAACTTAATTATATTTACAAACACTCTTATGGTAAAATAAAATTTTCCCTGATTAATGGAAGCAAATTGATTTTGAAGTTTTAGGATTTAACGGCTTCAAATCGTATTCTGACATTTTGTCCAGCAGGTGGCGTTATTAGGTCTCTTAAAACTGCAAATAAACCTCTATCCTCCCTTGTTTTTCCTAAGGAACTGAATTGCAGAATACTCAAATCTAAGAAGCAGGCATTTATTTAATAAAACATGCTAATGTCTTCAGATGAAATTAATGATTCTGTGTTTCTTAAAATGATGCATTGCAATTGACTCCACAATTCTTGAAAATATACTAGGGTTAGAAAGGAAAATATACTAGGGTTAGAAAGGAAAACATAAACAACTAATAACTGGATGAAATGAATGAAAAGAAAAGAAACAAAAACTAACCAGTTCCCACCCTCCCCCAAACAATTACTATCTCTGTAAACTAGATTGTGTTTTTTAATGATGTAGCTTTGAAGTTCTATTTGATACTTTGTATGAGAAAGCACACAGTCTTGTCTGTCTACAAATACATAAAGCAGTATGTCAAGTAATGTGCTAAAATCTAGATTGCCCTGGTCAACGAAACAGAAATGGGGACAGAGAGGGATCAAGATGGCAGAATAGGAAGATCCTGAGTTCACCTCCTGTCACACCTGAATTACACTGCTGAACAGGGCAACTATCTCTGAGAATGACCTGAAGGCTAGTAGAAAAGACATAAAGAACCACAACTTGACAGGTAGAAGGGTGGAGACACTGGCTGTCAGGATTCACATTCTTGGCATGGTGACTCACAAGCAGGAGGAAAATCAACTGTGGAGCTCCTACCTGAGGAGTCAGGTGTCCAAGTCCCACACTGAGGTCACCAGCCTGGTCCTGCACTGGGAAGATGAGCACCCAGAATGTCTGGCTTTGAAAACCAGTGGGGCCTATGTTTAGAACTAGAGGCTGGAGGGCCATCCTTAAAGGGCATGTGCAAAAACTTACTTGCTCCAAGTCCCTATGCAGAAGCTGCAGTTTGAAAGGAGTCTGGGTCAGACATACTTGCTGATCTTAGAGAGTCTTGTGGAGAAACAGGAGGCAGCTGGGACTCCCCTTGGGAACTGACATGCTTGTGGCAGCTGTTTTCATTATCTCTCTCTACCATGCTGACGCTGGCCCTGGTGGTTGCTTTTTTGGAATTCTCCCTCTAGCCTGTTAGCGGGTTAGCCCCAAGTACCGGCACATCTGCAACACCCAGCCTTGCTACAATAAAAGGGCTCATGTAGCCCATATAGGGGACACTCTTGGAGAATCTGACCCTGGTGATCAAAGGGGAACATGCTGCTGGGCTTCCTTAGGACAAGTCACTTCTCCAAGATTGGGAGTTGTAACCAACTACATAATACATAGGAATAAACTTAGAGATTTAGGCAAATTCAGGAGACAGAGGAGTATGTTTCAAACAAAAGAACATGACAAAACTGAAGAAAAAGACCTAAATGAAATGAAGATAAGCAATCTACCCGAGAAAGAGTTTAAGGTAATGATTGTAAAGATGCTTACCAAACTCAGGCTAAGAATGGATGAACAAATGAGAACTTGAACAGAGTTAGAAATTATAAAAAGGAACCAATAAGAGTTGAAGAATACAATAACAGCAATGAAGTATACATTGGAGGGAGTCACTGGTAGAGTAGATGATACTGAAGAATGGGTAAGTGATATGGAAGACAGAGTAGTAATAATCACCTAAGCCAAACAGGAAAAATAAAAATAATTTTAAAAAATGAGGATAGTTTAAGGGACGTTTGGGACAACATGAAGTGTACTAACATTTGCGTTATAGGTGTCCCAGAAGGAGAAGAGAGAAAGGATAGAAGTAGTATTTGAAGAAATAATAGCTGTAAACTTCCCTAAGAAGGAAACAAGCATCCAGGTCCAGGTAACATGCTGCTGCTGCTGCTGCTAAGTCGCTTCAGTCGTGTCCGACTCTGTGCGACCCCATAGACGGCAGCCCACCAGGCTCCCCCGTCCCTGGGATTCTCTAGACAAGAACACTGGAGTGGGTTGCCATTTCCTTCTCCAATGCATGAACGTGAAAAGTGAAAGTGAAGTCACTCAGTCGTGTCCGACTCTTAGTGACTCCAGGGACTGCAGCCTACCAGGCTCCTCCATCCATGGGATTTTCCAGGTAACATAAAGAGTCCAAAACAAGATGAACCCAAAGAAATCCATACCAAGACATAATTAAAATGGCAAAAGTTAAGAAAGAATTTTGAGGGCAACAAAAGGAAATCAATTAGTCACATACATGGGGATCCCATAAGGCTATCAGCTGATTTTTCAGCAGAAAATCTGCAGGCCGGAAAAGAATGGCATGATGTAATTAAAGTGATGAAAGGTATTCCTGAGATGAATATAGCATTGTAAGTCAACTGTAGTTTAATTTTTAAAAATACAATGGATAAGAATATGATATATTTTTGTAATGGCATAGTATACAGTGTTCAATGAACAAATTTTGGAGAAAAAGACAGAAATAATCCCTCTCCTCAGAAACCTCATGATCTAGTAAGAGAGACACTAAATTAATAATCAATAACAAATCCATCTATTGAAATAAAATAAGAGGAACATATTTTCAACTAGAAATTTTACTTCTGGTAAGTATCCCACTCATATGCATGTAATAGAAATATTTCAAGGAAATTAATTGCAACATTATTGTAGTAGCAAAACACTATCAAATTAAATTATAGCATATCCCAAAATAAAAAGGAATGAAGGATAATTGCATATGCTGAAATGAAATAATCACCAACTTATATTGTAAAGAGGAATGATCTTCACAGCAGACACTTAACACTACATTGTGAATGAATCTTGTAATGAGAAAATACAGTGTAATAGCTGTCAAATGGAATTTACTAAAGTTAATTCAAATATCATATGATACCGCTTATACGTGTAATCTAAATGGTACAAATGAACCTTTTTACAAAACAGAAATTGAGTCACAGATGTAGAAGACAAGGAGATTGGGATTGGCATATACACATTCCATTCTGTTCAGTCTCTCAGTCGTGTCCAACTCTTTGCCACCCCATAGACTGAAGCATGCCAGGCCTCCCTGTCTATCACCAACTCCGGGAGCTTACTCAAACTCATGTCCATCAAGTTGGTCATGCCATCCAACCATATCATCCTCTGTCGTCCTCTTTTCCCACCTTCAATCTTTCCCAGCATCAGGGTCTTTTCAAATGAGTCAGTTCTTTGGATCAGGTGGCCAAAGTATTGGAATTTCAGCTTCAGCATCAGTCCTCCCAGGGAATATTCAGGACGGATTTACTTTAGGATTGACTGGTTGGATCTTCTTGCAGTCCAAGAGACTCTCAAGAGTCTTCTCCAACACCACAGTTCAAAGCATCAATTCTTTGGGGCTCAGCTTTCTTTATAGTCCAGCTCTCACATCTGTACATGACTACCGGAAAAACCATAGCTTTGACTATAGAGACCTTTGTTGGCAAAGTAATGTCTACTTTTTAATATGCTGCCTAGGTTTGTCATAGCTTTTCTTCCAAGGAGCAAGTATCTTTTAATTTCATGTCTGCAGTCACCATCTGCAGTGATTTTGGAGCTCAAAAAACCAAAAGTCTCTCACTGTTTCCGTTGTTTCCCCGTCTATTTGCCATGAAGTGATGGGACCAGATGCCATGATCTTAGTTTTTAGAATGTTGAGTTTTAAGCCAACTTTTTGCTCTCCTCTTTAACTGTCATCAAGAGGCTCTTTAGTTCTTTGCTTTCTGCCATAAGGGTGGGGTCATCTGCATATCTGAGGTTATTGGTATTTCTCCCAGCAATCTTGATTGCAGCTTGTGCTTCATGCAGCTCAGCATATCACATGATGTACTCTCCATAAAAGTTAAACAAGCAGGGTAACAATATATAGCCTTGATGTACTCCTTTCCCGATTTGGAACCAATCTTGTTCCATGTACAGTTCTAACTGTTGCTTCCTAACCTGCATACAGATTTCTCAGGAGGCAGGTCTGGTGGTCTGGTATTCCCATCTCTTGAAGAATTTTCCACAGTTTGTTGTGATCCATATAGTCAGTTGGCATAGTCAGTAAAGCAGAAGTAGATGTTTTTCTGGAACTCTCTTGCTTTGTCAGCGATTCAACAGATGTTGGCAGTTTGATCTCTGGTTCCTTGCCTTTTCCAAATCCAGCTTGAACATCTGGAAGCTCATGGTTCACGTACTGTTGAAGCCTAGCTTGGAGAATTTTGAGCATTACTTTGCTAGTGTGTAAGATGAGTGCATTTATGCAGTAGTTTGAACATTCTTTGGCATTGACTTTCTTTGGGATTGGAATGAAAACTCCTTTCATTACTCTGTATTGTAATGACCTATATGGGAACAGAATCTAGAAAAGAATGGATATAGGTATATGTATGATGAATAATGTATATGTATATAATGAAATATGATTCACTCAATATGCAGTGGAAACTAACATAATATTGTAAAGCAACTATACTCCTATAAAAATAATTAATAAGAAAAAAGAGAAAGTTATAAAGAGGGGAAAACAAAGTCTAGGACAATGTATTTGCTATACTCATATTTCTGTTTCTAATAAGGAACCTATAGAAACACAAATATATTTGTATGGTAAAGTCTATTTCACAAATGGTAGCCAAGAAACAAGATAGTTTCTTGAGAAACAAGATGGTGAGGAACAAGGATGCCTGCTGTGCTACAGTTCACGGGGTCACAAAGAGTTGGACATGACTGGGCAACTGAACAACAACAGCAACAGCAGCCAAAAAACAAGTAATATTAGGTGTCTCCACAAATGAAGACTAGGCTTCAGGGCTGTAGGAGATGCCCCTTTTTCTCTTTTGGGGATATAATTCACATACCACAAAATTCACTCTTTAAAACTGTACAGTTCAGTGTGTTTTAGTATATTCACGAATTTGTGTTCTCATTTCCACTAATTTCAGAACATTTTTATCACCTTAAAGTAATCTGCATACTCATTAGCAGGCACTCCTTGTTACCTCCTGCTTCTAGCCCCTGTAAACACTAATTTATCTTCTGTGTCTATGGAATTGCTTCTTCTGACATTTCATGTAAATAGAATCATGCGGTATGTCACCGTCATTTAGAATATCATTTTCAAGATTCATCCATGCTATAGCCTGAATCAGTACTTCATTCTGTTTTGGGCCAAATAATATTCCATTGAATAGATATACCACATTGTGTTTATCCATTCATCAGAAGATGGATATGTGGTGGTTTCTACTTTTTGGCCATTATGGTAATGCTTCTCTGAACAAGTGTTTTCATATGAAAACCTTTTCCCTTCTCCTGGTATATACCTAGGAGTGGAGTTGCTGGATCATATGATAAGTTCATATTTAACATTTAGAGAAACGGTTTTTCGCAGTGGCTGCAGCATTCGACATTCTCAACAGCAATGCGTGAAGGTCCCAATTTCTCCAAATCCTTACCAACGCTTGTTATTGTCCATTTTTTTTTAACTATAGCTATCATGGTAGGTGTAAAGTGATATCTCACTGTGGTTTCAATTTGCATTTCTGTAACGACAAATTACTTTACTAGTGTGTGAGATGAGTGCAATTGTGCGGTAGTTTGAGCATTCTTCAGCATTGCCTTTCTTTGGAATTGGAATAAAAACTGACCTTTTCCAGCCTTGTGACCACTGCTGAGTTTTCCAAATTTGCTGGTGTATTGAGTGCAGCACTTTCACAGCATCATCTTTCAGGATTTGAAATAGCTCAACTGGAATTCCATCACCTCCACTAGCTTTGTTCGTAGTGTTGCTTTCTAAGGCCCACTTGACTTCACATTCCAGGATGTCTGGCTCTAGATTAGTGATCACATCATCATGATTATCTTGGTCGTGAAGATCTTTTTTGTATAGTTCTTCTGTGTATTCTTGCCACCTCTTAATATCTTCTGCTTCTGTTAGGTCCATACCATTTCTGTCCTTTATTGAGCCCATCTTTGGGATTTCTTTGAAGGGAATGATGCTGAAGCTGAAACTCCAGTACTTTGGCCACCTCATGTGAAGAGTTGACTCATTGGAAAAGACTCTGATGCTGGAAAGGATTACGGGCGTGAGGAGAAGGGGACGACAGAGGATGAGATGGCTGGATGGCATCACTGACTTGATGGACGTGAGTCTGAGTGAATTCCGGGAGTTAGTGATGGACAGGGAGGCCTGGCGTGCTGCGATTCATGGGGTCACAAAGAGTCGGACACAACTGAGCGACTGAACTGGACTGAACTGAACGACAAATTATGTTGAACATCTTTCCATGTGCTCATTGGCCATTTGTATGTCTTTGAAGGAATATCTATATGTCCTTTGTGTCTATTCAAGCCCATGTGTTTCCTTTTTATTGTTGAGTTGCCAGAGTTCTTTAAATTTTCTAAATACTAGAGATTTACCAGATGTATGATTTACAGATATTTTCTTCATTCTGTGGCTTGTCTTTTCACTTCATTGGTTGTATCTTTTGAAACCCAAATTTTAGAATTTTGATGAATTTAATTATTTTCTTTGGTTGCTTTTGTTTTTGGTGTCATAGTCAAGAAATTATTGCCTAAACATCATGAAGATTTGCAACTAAGTTTTCTTTTAAGAGCTTGTAGTTTTAGCTCTTCCCTCTAGGACTTTGGTCCATTTTGAGTTAACTTTTGTGTATTTTGAGTGTGAAGAAGAGATCCAACTTATTCTTTTCATGCATGTGGATATTCCATTATGCCACTACAATATATTGAAAATACTATTCTTTCTTTATTGACTTGTATTGTATCTGAACTTTTGTTCAGAATAAGTTATCTTTATGTCTGTTTTTAAGCCACCATCACTCAGTTTTGATTATCCTATATATCTATGTAGAAACTTTTGAAATTGAGAGTGTGAGTCCTCCAGTTCTGTTCTTTTTTAAAATCATTTTGTCCATTCTGGGTCCCTTGTATGAATTTTAGCATCAACTTGTCAATTCCTGTGAAGACAAACAAAACAAACCCTGGATTTTTGATAGGGATTGCATTCAATCTGTAGATCAATGTGAGGAGTATGGTCATTTAACATTAAGTTTTCCAACAGATGAACATGGGATGTCTTTTCATTTATTTAGGTCTTCTATAATTTTCTTCAACAGTATTTTGTAATTTAGTGTCCAAGTCTTCACTTCTTTAGTTGAATTTAGTGCTAAGTATTTTTATTCTTATTGATACTATTGTAAATGGAATTGTCTCCTCAATTTCATTTATGGATTATTCAATGCTAGTATATAGAAATGTGGGTAATTTTTGTATATTTATCTTATATATTTGTATATATTTTATGTATTTATGTATGTATTTATTCTAGAACCTTGCTGAATCTCTTTATTAGCCCTGATGCTTTATTTATGGGTTCTCTAGATTTTGTATATACAAAATCGTGTCATCTGCAAACAATTTTGCTTCTTTCTTTCCAATTTTTATGCCTTTTATTTATTTTTCTTGCCTAATTTCCCTGGCTACAATCTCTAGTACAATGTTGAATGGAAGTGGTGAGAGCAGAACTTTTCAATCTTTTGCCATTAAGTATGATGTTAGTTTTTCGCTTTTCTTCTTTTCACAGCTATTTGTAAGGCCTCCTCAGACAGCCATTTTGCTTTTTTGCATTTGTTTTCCATGGGGATGGTCTTGATCCCTGTCTCTTGTACAATGTCATGAACCTCCATCCATAATTCATCAGGCACTCTATCTATCAGATCTAGGCCCTTAAATCTATTTCTCACTTCCACTGTATAATCATAAGGGATTTGATTTAGGTCATACCTGAATGGTCTAGTGGTTTTCCCTACTTTCTTCAATTTAAGTCTGAATTTGGCAATAAGTTCATGATCTGAGCCACAGTCAGCTCCTGGTCTTGTTTTTCTTGACTGTATAGAGCTTCTCCATCTTTGGCTGCAAAGAATATAATCAATCTGATTTCAGTGTTGACCATCTGGTGATGTCCATGTGTAGAGTCTTCTCTTGTGTTGTTGGAAGGGGGTGTTTGCTATGACCAGTGCATTCTCTTGGCAAAACTCTATTAGTCTTTGCCCTGCTTCATTCCGTATTCCAAGGCCAAATTTGCCTGTTACTCCAGGTGTTTCTTGACTTCCTACTTTTGCATTCCAGTCCCCTATAATGAAAAGGACATCTTTTTTGGGTGTTAGTTCTAAAAGGTCTTGTAGGTCTTCATAGAACCATTCAACTTCAGCTTCTCCTTTGACCGTGTGGATCACAATAAACTGTGGAAAATTCTGAAAGAGATGAGAATACCAGACCACCTGACCTGTCTCTTGAGAAACATATATGTAGGTCAGGAAGCAACAGTTACAACTGGACATGGAACAACAGACTGGTTCCAAATAGGAAAAGGAGTACGTCAAGGCTGTATATTGTCACCCTGCTTATTTAACTACTATGCAGAGTACATCATGAGAAACACTGGGCTGGAGGAAGCACAAGCTGGTATCAAGATTGCTGGGAGAAATATCAATAACCTCAGATATGCAGATGAACCCACCCTTATGGCAGAAAATGAAGAGGAACTAAAAAGCCTCTTGATGAAAGTGAAAGAGGAGAGTGAAAAAGTTGGCTTAAAGCTCAACATTCATAAAACTAAGATCATGGCATCTTGTCCTATCACTTCAGGGGAAATAGATGGGGAAACAGTGGAAACAGTGTCAGACTTTATTTTTTTGGGCTCCAAAATTACTGCAGATGGTGACTGCAGCCATGAAATTAAAAGACACTTTCTCTTTGGAAGGAAAGTTATGACCAACTTAGATAGCATATTCAAAAGCAGAGACATTACTTTGCCAACAAAGGTCCATCTAGTCAAGGCTATGGTTTTACCAGTGGTCATGTATGGATGTGAGAGTTGGACTGTGAAGAAAGCTGAGCGCCAAAGAATTGATGGTTTTGAACTGTGGTGTTGGAGAAGACTCTTGAGAGTCCCTTGGATGGCAAGGAGATCCAACCAATCCATTCTGAAGGAGATCAGCCCTGGGATTTCTTTGGAGAGAATGATGCTGAAGCTGAAACTCCAATACTTTGGCCACCTCATGCGAAGAGTTGACTCATTGGAAAAAAACTCTGATGCTGGAAAGGATTGGGGGCAGGAGGAGAAGGGGATGACAGAGGATGAGATGGCTGGATGGCATCACTGACTCGATGGACGTGAGTCTGAGTGAACTCTGGGAGTTGGTAATGGACAGGGAGGCCTGGCGTGCTGCCATTCATGGGGTCACAAAGAGTCAGACACGACTGAGCAACTGAACTGATGATGTTAGTTGTGGATTTTTCATAGATGTCCTTTATCAGATAGTGGAACTTCCTTTCTACCAGTTTTTGAGTGTTTTCATCATGAAAGACTGTTGGAGTTTGTTGAGTGCTTTTTCTACATATATAGTTTAGTATTCTTGATAAACTACTTGAGCAATTTTCTGATAGACTTTATCGAGCTTAAAAGCCCCTCCTGCTGCTGTTTGCTGCTGTTTAATTGTGAATTTGTGTCTGACTCTTTTGTGACCCCATAGACTATAGCCCTCTAGGCTCCTCTGTCAATGGGATTTTTCCAGGCAAGAATACTAGAGTGGTTTGCTATTTCTTCTCCAGGGGATTTTCCTGACCCAGGGATTGAACCCGGGTCTTCTGCACTGGCAGGCAGATTCTTTACCACTGAGCCACCAAGGAAGCCAAAATCCCCTCCTAGGAAATCCATTCAGTTGACTATTAGTCTTGAAACTAATCTAAGAACTTTAACCGATAAAAAGAGGCAAAGAGGCTAATTGTCCTTAACGAGATAGTCATCTCCATTTTAAAAATATAGTCTAATAATAACTGTCTAACCATTTTTCCCCTGTAAAATGACTCTGCCAAGATAGAATCTTTGAATTGGGCTTTTCAGAAAGCCTCTTCATTTGAAATAAAACTCTGACCTATGCTTATAATCAGTCTTGAGAGTGGTTTTGTGTGTTGAAGGGATGAAGGCTTGAATATATGAAAGAGGGAAGTCAGATTGTTACTGGGCCTAAATATTAAATGTGTTTTTCCCATGAGTCCATAGTTAAATATTATTATTAATAATAACTAAAGTCTGTACTCTACAGTAAGGCTCACTCTTTGTGTTGTACATTCTGTGGGTTTTGACAAAAATGTTGTGACGTCTGTCCACCATTCATACAGAATATATTAAATGTATTTTAAGTACTCTCACGTTGAGTTATTGTGAGGATAAATGACACTTTGATTTCTACCAGAAAAAAGATTTTCCTAGGTTTTATGATTACGTTTACATGAAATAATGTGGAGAAGTATATACTAAAGTTTAGAGGAAGGCCTTGATAGACTCACAATTCTATCTCTAGATTCCTGTATTCATGTACTATATAAAACCAAGCAAATAAATACACCTGCTGGTAGAAACCCTAAAGACCCAAAGTTATGTCTCCTCACATCTGTGCCAACAGCTGATCTTGTTCTGAACTGCCAGCTTGGTATTCACTGGAGGTTCATTCGTCCTTATCTCTACTCCTTTTGCTAAAGTTGTTTACAATTGAAAAACATAACATAATTTTAAAAAGTCCCATGCTTATATTACATTTGTCAACCACATTAACATGAAATTGAAATCTAGAAAATGATTTTTCATTCTAGTCAGGAATTCTTCCATTCCAAGTATTACGGCCTTCTCAGATATAAATATGGTTTAACCACAGAGGAGTCTGTTCTGTTCTATGGCAAAGGAAGCAAATGATTTTAAAGCAGAAATGAATCACTTCTCTGCAATTCATTCTTCCTGGTTAAGGCACTTCTTTTGTTCTCCTGCCTAACTTGATTTTGGAAGCCTGTTGCAGAACACCAGACTTACGGTTTGCTGTGTTAGTCGCTCAGTCATGTCTTGACTCTTTGAGACTCATGGATTGAAGCCTGCCAGGCTCCTCTGGCTGTGGAATTCTCCAGGCAAGAATACTGGAGTGGGTAGCCTTTCCCTTCTCCAGGAAATCTTCCTGACCCAGGGATCGAACCTGAGTCTCCCATATTGCAGGCAGATTCTTTACTGTGTGAGTCACCAGGGAAGGTACAACTTATGGTTTGGCAGTATTTAATTATTATTTAATAGCTATTGCTCACAATTCCTCTCTATAGGCGATTAATTATCCATTTGTGATAATCTAGTTTGTAAATGTTTCATACTTATTATCCATTTAAACACCTTTTATTGATACCTTCTGATAAACTTTTGACCATTTCTAACTTGTTAGTGATTTCTTAAGGGAGAGGGAAGTAGGCATAAAAAAACTGGAGGTAAAGTTCTTGTTAATTGGATTTCTTATTCAGAGAAGGGATAGTACAGGGAAGAGATGGGGAGAAGAGATTCCTTCAGAGTCAAATGGTCCTGTAGGATGAAGGTCACTTGCTCCATTGCTTGATACCAGTCTCTGCTTGATAGATGCTTAATAAATACTTATTGAGTTAAAAATAGTTTTTGTATTGCTATTTCTTGTTTTGTTCCCTAAGTCATGTCCAACTCTTTTGTGACCCTGTGGGCTCTAGTCCTCCAGGCTCCTTTGTCCGTGGGATTTCCCAGGCAAGAATAATGGAGTGGGTTGCCATTTCCTTCTCCAGGGGATTTTCCTGACCCAGGTATTGAACCCACGTCTGCTGCATTGGCAGGCACTTTCATTACCACTGAGCCACCAGGACAGCCCCTGTTGCTATTTCTATCACCTACTAAAACCGCAAATTGATTGTGTTCTAAATGGATGCACAGTCTGGTTAAGGAAGCATAGGATATGGTCTTGGATGACTGTTGCCTCTTTTCCCATTGATATAAGCTCTGTGGGATATCCAAGGTTCTCGTGATATCTCAGGCTTGCAAGTAACATACCTGGTCCTAGCCTTCCAAAAGCTAGAACTTTGTTCTTTCTTTTTCCTTCTTGTCTGTGATCTAGACTTCTAGTCCTTTGGGACTGGCCATAATTATGAACCATTTTTTTAAGGATATCTGTGATATTTGCTACAGTAATGTTTATTAACATCTACATTTTAGTGGGCCCTTTCTAAAGACTCTCCTAAACTCAAAGGAATAATTCTAATAGTTGATATTTTGGGTAGTGTGGCTAACTCTTCTAGGATTCTAAAATTAAACCTTCTCAACAGGTACTGGCTTGCTTTATTAGGCAGGAAAGCAGTGGCTAATACTGATTGATTTCTCCACACCAACACTGCCCCAACATAATTGCCCTCCCCAAAGTTAGTGGCACATGTTCCCTATGAAGTCAAAGACTTACTGAGCGATAATAATAGTGATTAATATTCCTGCCAGGGAAAAGAAATAAACTGCTCACCTGCTGGGATGCATTAACTTTTCACATTTTCAGGGAATGCTGTGAACACTGAAAGATGTGACTTACTAAAGAAACTCAAATAGTGGAAGAGAATTCATTTGTCTTCTGGAAAAGGAACAATTAACTCTCTTCTCATTAGCATATTTCATTAGTAGCATTTGCGGTAATTACAACACACCTATATTACAACATAGCTTATTACAAAAATCCTGGTTTATCAAGGATTGACTTTGTTTCCTGAGACATAATTTCCTAGAGAAATGGCCTGATTTAATTCAATCAGTGCAAAGCAAGATTAACCTTATATCCACAAGATCATTACACAACTCAGTTAAACAAATATTAGCTTTATACCCACTGTGCAAAAAAGCACTGACATTTGGAGAGTCCTTTGGCATTGTGTTATATTAGCTCCTCACATCAACTCTGTCTGGCTATCATCTGTGTTTTACAGTTGAGGAAACTGAGGTTGAGGGCAATCAGTGACCTGATACTGAAGTTCACCCAGCTAACATGCAGTAGAGCCAGGACTTGAACTGTCTCTCACTTACCATAACTTCTTGAGAAGGTAGTAAGTTATACTCTTGTTCTCGGGAAGCTTACAGGCATCAAAAAGGGTTCCACTCTACTGAGGACTGCAGTGCACAAGAAAACATCACTTATCCAGAATACTTACAGACAGAAGTATTAAAATACAGTTAATTTTCAGGTCAGAGTGGAAACATTTCTAATACATATGGTATACTCCACCACCTACAATGGATATAATCACATCTTTGGTGATACAGGACCTTCTCATTGCTTTAGAATCCTAAAATGGAGCAGTGCCGAATGTTAGTCAGAAGACCTAGAAAATGAATGAAGAAAAAGCTTTGGCTTTTGCACCTGACTGGTCTCTAGTTTTAGGTCCATTTTTTAACCCATAGATTCAAATGCCCAAGACAAGATCACACGTATGCTCACTGTAAAAACTGGTCTGTAAAATGCCCCCAAATAACATTTTATGTCTATAAATGAGCCATTTATTTTGCTGTCAGATAAAATACTTTCCATTTTGCAGAACAGGTGTTTCTGGTTTCTCTTTTAAAAATATACAAAATAACATAAATAGATGCTTTAGTTTGGGTGATTGAAAGTCTCTCTTGCAGACAGAGTCCTCTTCATAAAAAAAAAAAAATTGAGGGGAACTTTGCAAACATAGAATTAACCATTTTAAAGTGTATACTGTGATGACATCTAGTACATTCATATCTAGTACGTTTCCACTCTGATGTTTTCTTGTGATGTACAACCATCATCTCTATCCTGTGCTAAGATATTTTTACACCCTCAAAGGAGACCTTGTACATATTAAGAAGTCACTCTCCATTCCTACCCACCCCCTGGCAACCACTATTCTGCTTTCTGTCTCTGTGGGTTTATCTATCCTAGATTCTTCAAAGAAATGGAATCATACAATACATGACCTCTGCGTCTGACTTCTTTCACTTAGCATGTTTTCAAGATCCATGTTGTAGCTTATATTGGTAATTCATTTCTTTTTATGGCTGAATATAATATCCCATTGTATGGATATACAACATTTTGTTTATTCATTCATTTGTCAATGGACGTTTGTTTCTACCTCTTGGCTCTTGTAATAATGCTACTACCAACATTTGTATACAAGAATTTGTTCGAATACTTGGTCTCAAGTCTTTTTCAATACCTACCCAGGAATGGCATTGTTGGGACATACTAATTCTATGGTTAACTTTCTGTAGACCTACAAAACTGTTTTCCACAGCAGCTTATGGAAGATAACCATTTTATCTTCCAACCATCAGTGTGCAATGTCTTCACATTCTTGTCAATATTTTCCATTTCAAAAAAATTATGGTCATCTTGATGAGGATGAAGGTTATCTCATTATGGTTTTGATTTGCCTTTCCCTAATAACAAAGGTCCGTCTAGTCAAGGCTATGGTTTTTCCAGTGGTCAGGTATGGATGTGAGAGTTGGACTGTGAAGAAAGCTAAGTGCCGAAGAATTGAGGCTTTTGAACTGTGGTGTTGGAGAAGACTCTTGAGAGTCCCTTGGACTGCAAGGAGATCCAACCAGTCCATTCTAAAGGAGATCAGTCTTGGGTGTTCTTTGGAAGGAATGATGCTAAGGCTGAAACTCCGATACTTTGGCCACCTCATGAGAAGAGCTGACTCATTGGAAAAGACTCTGATGCCGGGAGGGATTAGGGGCAGGAGGAGAAGGGGACGACAGAGGATGAGATGGCTGGATGGCATCACTGATTCAATGGACATGAGTGTGAGTGAACTCTGGGAGTTGGTTATGGACAAGGATGCCTGGTGTGCTGTGATTCATGGGGTCACAAAGAGTTGGACACAACTGAGTGACTGAACTGAACTGAACTGAATAACCAGTAATGTTGAACATCTTTACCAGTGCTTGTTAGCCATTTAGATACTAATATCTTTTTTTGAGAAATATTTATTCAGATCCTTTGCTCAATTTAATTGAGTGATGTGCCTTTTTATTATTGAATTATGAGATATTTGAATTTGAGATATATGAGATTATTATATATTTGAATACAAGTCTCTTGTTGGGTGTATGACCTTTGTGTGAGTTTTTCGTTAAAATTATTGTACTTTTCAGGTTCAAAATTTCTGTTTGTTTTCTTTTCATAATTTTTATATATTTCTTGTTAGTCTCTTTTTGTTCAGAAATTAGTTTCCTGGTTTCCTTTAGTTCTTGGTCTATGATTTTTCTTTATTTCTTGATCATATTTAAGGATGTTGATTTAAAATCATTGTCTAGTAAGTCCAATGTTTCTCCAATGACAGTTTGTTAGTTTCTTTTTTTTCCCCACAGGAATGGGCCACAATTTCTTTTTCCTTTGCATGCCTCTTAATTTTTTTGCTGAAAACTAGACATTCTGAATATCGTGATATGGTAACTTTGGTAAGCAGATTCTTCCTTCTTCTCAGGGTTCATTGTTGTTTCTTTGTGTGCTTTGTATTGTTTATTTAGTGACTTTTCAAACTATTTTGAAAGACATTCTTTGTTATATATGCTGTCTGAAGTCTCTGTTACTTAAGCTTGTGTCAGCTCATGTTTGGACAAAGAGTTATTTAAATTCCCAGAACAAAAAGAGAATGAAAAAAAGACAAAGTAAAAACCTCTCCCGGTCTTTGTAGATTGGCTCCGTGATGGGCCTTCCTTGAAAACTTGGCCAGGCCATTTACAACCTCGCCTTGGCATTCACTTGCTGCTGATGCTGAACCTAAAGATCAGGGGGAGATTAAAGCATAGGGCCCTATTGTGTCTTTTCTGAGAAAGCATCCTGCTCTGGGACTTTCTAGGTTCTTCCTTATTTTTATCTTGTTCCCTCTTCATTTTTGATGATGTTGCCAGAGAAGATCCAAGCCTTATTTTACATCATTACTTCAGAAAGAGGCATATCATCTTTCTTCCTTCTACCTTCAATCTAAGCCAGAGAGAGTACTAGAATATTCTTTAAATTCTGAAAATCTGGCCAGACCCTTTCTATTACTGTCGTTTCTGCTAACCTATTACTGCATGTAACCATGAATATGACTTCAGAGAACTGGAAGCTGGGCCATAGGAGGATGAGATATAGGTAAGATAAATTTCGTTAGAGAAAAGGAGGAAAGCTCAAGACTAGTATTATTACATGTATCCAAACTGGTCTTCCACTTGTGCATGATGACATAAGGCACTTACCCTAGAATGTAAATCAATGCACCACTTCCTTTACTGAAAAAGTCTTGCTGTTAAAAACAAAATCAGGACTTCCCTAATGGTCCAGTGGTTAAGAATCTGCCTTGTAACGCAGGGATTACTGTTTGTATCCCTGGTCCAGGAAGATCCCACATGCTGCAGGGCAGCTAATCCCATGTACCACAACTGCTGAGCCTGTGTGCTAGAACACAAGAGCCACAGTACTGAGCCTTAGTGCTGCAACCACAGAAGCCCACTTGGTCTAGAGCCTGTGCTTTGCAATAAGAAGCCACTGCAATGAGAAGATCATGCATCACAACTAGAGAGTAGCCCTTGCTCACCACAACTAGAGAAAGCCAAGTGTAGCAACAAAGCCCCAGTGCAGTTAAAAATAAATAATAATTAATTAAAAATAAATAAAATATTAAAAAAAAAAAAGTCAGTTAAACTAAACTGTGTCATTAGTAAATCAGTTTACATTCTGGCACAAATTCTTCCTCTTATCATAGACTGGTAACAAAATCTTTGTGGCCTGGAATTGATCTAAGAATCACAATTTGAAACCCCATGAAATAGATGGTAAAGTGGATTTTAAAAAGCGTACACCCACAAGGACAAAGAGAACAAGACAGAAGAAATAAGAAAATTTCAGAAACTGGAAAGCTGTTGGACAATAACTAACTTTAGAAGACCAAGAACGAGAAATTCCTAGCTAGTATGAGATCGGCCAAAAAGTAATCTGGCTTATATCACCAAGCCCCCAAATATTTGTAAGAGACAGCATCAGGTACCTCTGGAAGTCAAGACAAAGACTGAACTAACAACAGGAGGATTCATTGCAAGCCTGTTGCAGAAGCAGTTAGACCCTAGACCACCTCCCTCACTGCTTAGTCCAGTGTCTGCTTTCCCCTCATTCTGACAAAAGATTGGTCAGTTAGTCTCAAAAGGGGGTGAAAGAGAGAGTCTCTAAATTGGAAGATACCAGGCACAGTTGAAAGCATGGCATGTTCTGAAAGCAAAAGTGTATTAAAAATTGAGCATCCCAGCCCTTATTCTCCTCTCAGTTCCTAGAATACTGGCAACCAGGCCTTTATTGGTTTTAACCCATGTGGCGCTAGTGGTAAAGAATCTGCCTTTCAACGCAGGAGATGCAGAAGATGTAGGTTCAATCCTTAGATCAGGATTGCCTGGAGTAGGACATGACAACCCACTCCAGTATTCTTGCCTGGAAAATTCCATGGACAGAGGAGCCTCACGGGCTACAGTCCATAGGGTCGCAAAGAGTCGGATATGACTGAGTGACTGAGGACTTTACCATTCAGGTAAGAAATTGAAAGAACTTCTCTGGGAATGTGATAAATCAAAAAGGAAAGACCAAATATCTAGAATTTCCAAAGGATATGGCCCAGTTGGATTACTCTAGAGAAAGCCCCACTTGACAGGTGCCATCCATATGCAGAGACTTCCAATCATCTTTTTAGTGACCACTCTTAAGTATAAGTAGATAGCCAGGGATTATGGACATTTAAGGAAAGCATTTAATATGAAATACTGAGACTTAAAAGACAAAAAACTAATTGCAGGAAGGCTTGTGGGGAGAAGTATATTTCCCAAAATTATTAATATTTTTAGAGTGTTAAAAGGTATGGCACTCACTCAACAGTAACAGGATGTTTGAAAAAAGTTTACAGAACAAGAACAGTAACATCAAGTTCTTGCAAATTAAACATTAAAAGCCAATTACATAGAAGGATTTATTAATAAAGTTGAGGAAATCTCCCATAAAGTAAAACAAAAGCTCAAAAAGGGGAGATATAAGATAGAAAAAAAAAAAAGATTCAACTTTAGAATATGAACTCCAGAAAGAGAAAACAGGGGGTGGGGTGGGGGGGAAGGAAGTCATTAAAGAAGTAAATTAAGAAAATTTACAGAATAAAAGGACTCACCAAATGGCTAACATAATAGGCAGAAACAGTTCATTACTAAGAAATTTCAGGACAAAAAGAAAATCTTATAGTCTTTGAAATAGAGAGTGAAGGAGAGAGAAGTATGTTTTATATGAAGTTTCAGAGATTAGAGTTGCATTTTATTATTCAATAACAACTCTAGAAGTCAAAATATAATGTGAAAATGTATTTAAAATTCATCAGGAAAACAGATTCCAAGCTAGAATTATATACTTAGCTAAACAATTAACTCTTTGTAAGGGAAGAATATGCTCAAAATCCTTCAGGCTAGGCTTCAGCAAGTACCTGAATCAAGAACTTCCAGATGTGCAAGCTGGGTTTAGAAAAGGCAGAGATCTAACTGCTGACATTCGCTGGATCATAGAGAAAGCAAGAGAATTCCATAAAAACATCTACCATTTCATTGACTATGCTAAAGCTTTTGACTATGTGAATCAGCAAACTGTGAAAAACTCTTAAAGAGGTGGGAATACTAGACCATCTTACGTGTTTGCTGCGAAACCTGTATGTGGATCAAGAAGCGAGTTAGAACCTTATATGGAACAACTGACGGGTTCAAAATTGAGAAATGAATACAAGGCTGTGTATTGTCACCTGTTTATTTTATATGCAGAGCACATCACAAGCTGGAATAAAGATTGCTGGGAGAAATAACCTCAGATGCGCAGATGATACCATTCTAATAGCAGAAAGTGAAGAGTAACTTACATTGAGCCCCATCACTTCATGGCAAATGAAAGAAGAAAAAGTAGAAGCAGTGACAGATTTTCTCTTCCTGGGCTCAGAAATCACTGTGGATGTTGACTACAACCCTGAAATTAGAAGATGATTGCTTCTCGGAAGGAAAGCTATGACAAACCTAGACGGCTTATTAAAAAGCAAAGACATCGCTTTGCTGACTAAAGTCTGTTTAGTGAAGGCTATGGTCTTTCCAGTAGTCATGTACAGATATGAGAGTTGGACCATAAGGAAAACAGAGTGTCAAAGAATTGATTTTTCGAGCTGTGGTGCTGGAGAAGACTTTTGAGAGTCCTTTGGACAGCAAGGAGATTAAACCAATCAATCCTAAATACTCCTTGGAAAGACTGATGCTGAAGCTGAAGCTTCAACACTTTGGCGACCTGGTGCAAAGAGCTGACTCACTGGAAAAACACCCTGATGCTGGGAAAGATTGAAGGCAGAAGGAGAAGAGGGTGACAGAGGATGAGATGGTTGGATGGTATCACCAGTTCATTGGACACGAACTTGGGCAGACTCCAGGAGATAGTGAGGGACAGGGAGGCCTGGCGTGCTACAGTCCATGGGGTTGCAGAGTCAGATATGGCTTGGCAACTGAATAACAGGGGAAGAAGAAAGAAATATTGAGATAATCAAGGCTTCAAAAATTTTATCTCCCATACTCTCTTTCTTAGAAAGTTATTAGAAGATGTTCTCTACCAAGATGAAGGACTAGAGCAAGAAATTGGAAAATTGTGGGTCTCTGGAAGCTGGGAACCCAGTGAGAGAGAGAGAGAGAGAGAGAGAGAGAGAGAGAGAGAGAGAGAGAACATGAGGCATGCAAAGGGGGGATCTCAAGATGGCAGCTGAGCAACAGGTCTACATAGCAACCCAGTCCATATTTGAGCAAGTCAGAAACTCCTGAGATATTTTTCCAAAAAGAAAGAATTAATAGACTTACCGTATCTAATGTGTTTAAATGTTCTGAGAAGAAAGTTACAAAATTGGTGGAGAGTTTGGGGTTAATTTAGTGTAAAAAGTAGTGGGCAAAAAAAATTAAAAGGTGAAAGAATGAAAGACAGATATTGTTGGGCTGTAGTTGTCTCATTGAACCTCATAACAAAGCCTGAATCCAAATTGCCCAGCCATGGAATTCCTGGATTCCTGACTCAGAGGAAATGAATGAGATAATAAATGTTCATTGTGGTTTTAAACCTGACCTAGTTGGTTGGTTGTGCGTACTCAGTTGTGTCTGACTCTTTGAGACCTCATGGACTGTAGCCCACCAGGCTCCTCTGTCCATGGAATTTTCCAGGCATGAATACTGGAATGGGTTGTCATTTCCTTCTCCTGGGCATCTTCCCTACCCAGGAATCAAACTGACATTTCCTGCATCGCCTGCATTGGCAGGTGGATTCTTTATTACTGTGCCAACAGGGAAGCCCCAAACCTAATCTAAGTTTTTGGTTAATGTTGCATGTAGCAATAGATAACTAATATAGATTTTGGTACCTGGAAGTAGGCCATTGCCATAATGAAAACTTAAAAACATGGGAGTGGTTTTGGAACGGATTGGTCGGAGGAAGTTGTAAAGATCTTGAGACAGTGAAAAGACTGAAGACTCTTGTTAAGCCTGTTATTAAAAGCGTGATAACTTGTGAGATAGTTACCAGCAGGGATTTTGGGAGAATAAGGAAAATGTTATTGGAAACTAGAGGAAAGGAGATCCTTGCTATGTTGTGGCCAAAAAAAAAAAAAAAAAAAAAAAAGCAATATTGTTACCAACAGTAATATGCAAAGTAGAAATTATATTTATCAACTGGGTGACATTATAAAGGAAATTTCCAGACAGTGCTGGAAGTGCTGCATGCCTGCTTCTCGCTGCCTATAGTAAAATGCAAAGCGGAGTGCCTTAAAGGGAGGAATGATAGCTCAGTCAGTAAAGAATCTGCCTGCAGTGCAGGAGATCCCTGGTTGGGAAGATCCCCTGGAGAAGGAAGTGGCAACCCACTCCAGTATTCTTGCCTGGAAAATCCTATGGACAGTAGTTTGGGGGGCTACAGTCCAGGGAGTCACAAGAGTCAGACATGACTTAGCAACTAAACCAACACCATTATAAATAAAGGAATTGTTGGGTTTGAAATTTCTCAGCCCCTCTGATGGCAAGTGATGCTAAAATTAGAGGTAGCTTTCCAGCAAACATTAAGAGCAGGGTGCAATCTGAAAGATATAGTCTAAAAATGAAGCCAAGATGTAACTACAATATGTTTGTTATGACTTCAAAAGATTTAAGACAGTGCCTCAAAGAACAACCATCAGACAATAAAGGCTCCTACGTAGCTTAAGAGTGTTGTCCTTCAGCAGTCTTTGCAGAAAATGTAGAGAAAGTCTTTTCTCAGAAATTTGTGGGTAAGGCTTTTGCGCAATGGTATGAAGCTTAATGTTGGAAAAGGAAATGGCAACCCATTCCAGTATTCTTGCTGGGATATTCCCATGGACAGAAGAGCCTGGTGGGCTATAGTCCATGAGATTGCAAAGAATCAGACACGACTGAGTGACTAACACACACACACCTGAAACCTAATAAGATTCATAAAAGACCTGCAAAGAGAACTGCATTTGCAGAAACACCACCAATTTGGATTTAAAGGAACAGCTAGAACTAAATGAAGCCTTTGGGCCTCAAAAGTTGTGGAGAGCATAAAGCAGTCTGTAGAAACTACTCAGCCACAAACATGGGCTACCTTTCATGGAAAAGGAGGGATGATTCAGAGAGTAGAACCAAGACTGGAGAATCATTCTACCCTCTGAGTTCTAATCAAGGAATTGTCAACACGTGCCTGATAGATTTCAGATTTGCTGGTGATGAATAACTCCTCTAAATCTCCTGATTCCCCTCTTTTGGAAAGGAGGGTGTGAAGCACCTACCCTTCGCCTGTCTCACGATTTTATAGTTGAGTATGTGCTGGCAAAGAAGTTAGCTCTGTACTCTCAGACTGAGAGAAACTCCACATGAGGAGTGCCATCCACAAATTACTTTAAATGCTGAGATACTACACTTTAAGCTTATGCTATAAATGGATGAGACTTTGAGGTGGTTGTGGGAGGACTAAAGATATTTTGCATTTAGGAGGAATTACGTAGTTCGTAAATAATTTGTCACCAGAGTGTATAGTGTGGTAGTTTAAAAATATTTCTTCAAATTCTTTGCTACTCCTCCCTTCAAAAGGTGGAGCTGAATTCCACTCCCTTTGAACGTGGGCCAGATTTAGTGACTTGCTTCTGAGGGTAGGTCATAAAAGGGCAGCTTCTGCCTGGTACACCTCTCTCTCTTGCTCTCTTTTCCTGTCCTATACCCGTTTCTCTCTCAGATCATTCATTCTTTAGGAAAGCCAGGTGCCATGTTGTGAGGATACTTAAGGAGAGTTAGAGGGACCCAGATGAGGAGGAAGTGAGGCCTCTTGCCAAAGTCCAGCACCCATGTGCCAGATAAAAGTCACCTAGAAAATAAATCTGTCATCCCCAGTTGAGCCTTCAGGTGACTGCAGCTCTGACTGACAACTTGCCTGCAACCTTGTGAGAAATTCTGAGACCGCTCAGCTGTTCCTAAATGCCAGACACAGAGACCATATGAGATAATAAATGTTTATTGTCGTTTTGATCCACTGAGTTGGGGCCATTTCTTTTGCAGCAAAGAGCTTAGCACTGGATCTAGCCAAAATTATGATGCAATCATAAGGGGAGGATAACAGACCTCTCAAAATCTATCTACCTAAATATATAAAGTGAATTTTCTATGATTATGTTAAAGTGAAAGTGAAAGTCGCTCAGTCGTGTCTGACTCTTTGCTACCGCATAGACTATACAGACCATGGAGTTCACCAGGCCAGAATACTGGAGTGGGTAGCTGTTCCCTTCACCAGGGGATCTTCCCAACCCGGGGACTGAACCCAGGTCTTCCACATTGCAGGCAGATTCTTTACCAGCTGAGCCACAAGGGAAGCCCTGATCATGATAAAACTGGGAAGCAATAATTTTTTTCATATTTTTCACAGTGATAGACCAGTAAAATATAACCAGTATTCTTTGCATCTGTCTTTAAAAATAAGTAGACAGAGAAAAAGCAAAGAATTTTAGAGATGGGAGGAAGCTAAGAGATTGTATAATTTAAGTCTTCTGTTTGGAGGGAACTTTAGAAGTAGTTGCTGCTGCTGCTGCTGCTAAATCGCTTCAGTCGTGTCCGACTCTGTGCGACCCCATAGACGGCAGCCCACCAGGCTCCCCCGTCCCTGGGATTCTCCAGGCAAGAACACTGGAGTGGGTTGCCATTTCCTTTGGGGTGCAATAAATGGTTTTGGTGTATATATGACATATATCTATTTATCTTTAAGGTATTATTTAGAATTTTGATTTATCAAAATAACACCTATACATAGTTAACTGAAAGTGAAAGTATTAGTCGCTCAGTCATGTCTGATTCTTTTCGACTCCCTGGACTGTAGTCCGCCAGGCTTCTCTGTCCATGGGATTTTCCAGGCAAGAATACCGGAGTGGGTTGCCATTTCTTTCTCCAGGGGATCTTCTGGACCCAGGAATCGAACCTGGGTCTCCTGCATTGCAGGCAGATTCTTTATTGTCTGAGACACCAAAGAAGGTTTTTTAACTATGTTTAATACATAGTTAAACAATTAACTATTACTAATGTCTTTCTTATAAAATACAGTCCTGGGTCCACTTTCCCAGCTCTTGTTGCTGAAAGCAGCCTCTTTTACCTTTTAACATGATAATCACCCTCACAGACCCAGATAATAAGATTATAATATTGTTTCTTGGTTTATTAGCTTTAGAGAGTATTTACTGACTTCCCGTTATGATCGTGGAGAATTTCTTACCCCAACTTCCCTCCTCCATTTTCCTAGCAGAATTACAATTTTCAGTTAAGTTAATGCTTAATATTTACACTAGAAATATAAATATTGTTCACTGTTGAGTCAAGTAGTATGCAGTGATTATCTCTCTTTGTATGGATGTTTGTTTTCTTGGAGTTATTTCCTTTGTTTCATTTGCTATATTTTTTATATATGTACAGCTTGTTTGTTCCTAATGCGTTAATAGATCTGTTGAATGCCTGGCTGGTGATCATTGTTTCAAATTCAAACACATCAAATAATCCATCCATTTCATTTTATCTGTCCTGGACCTCCCTCCACAACTCGATAGCTCTAACCTCCCTCCTCTAGCTCTAATTTGGACAGTTTCTCTCTAGACTGGCTGTCATGCTAGGACTTCCCTTAGCTGTTCTGGTTTGGGGATTGTTTTTGAAAGATTTTGATAATGTGAATATGACCAAAATGAAGAAACATTAATATTTTAAAGAGAATCCTAAATTATTAATATATACTGCCTCTGTGTCCTAGATTCACCAGCATGTGAAGTCACATAAAATGAGGTCACATTTGCTCTTGACGCCCAAATTTCTGTGGCTCAAGTCTTCACAGTTTGAATGCACCTTTGCAGTTTTGCAAAGTCCCCTCTGAGTTTTTCTAAGAGTCCATAAAAGGAATGTACTTACTAACTAGTCTATCCACTGGTTACCACAAGGCACTTTCCATGTTCTTCCTCTTCTGCTGTGACCTACTGGCCAGTGTATATTGCCCTGAATTCTGTTTAAAGGTGCTACTGATATTACTCATAAGCTGGTTGTTGTATTAATATTTGCTGAGGGTGTTTTTTCCTGAAGTTGCTATTGTCAGGAATACCAGGGATACTACACTTGATGGAGGTAGTGAGAATGACCCTTTCCCCAATTCCACATCAATTTCCTAGTCCCTGTCCTCTGTTGCCTGAAGTTCAGAGCTCACATTATCTTTCAGTTTCTCCTGTAGTTTCCTACTTATACACCTGTCCATAGCCCCTTTGTCCAAACCAGTAATAATCAGAAGTCACAACTAGCTAAGTTTCCATTTCAGAAGGGGCAAAGCAAAAGCCAGAAGGCTCAGAAACAGAGCTCAGTCACGTAATTTATTCCCAAACCAGAATGTTCAACATTTTTATTCTAGTGAGCTCCTCAAGCCAGAGAAACAGTCAGCTTTAAAGTGAGATGTAGTCTCCATTCTGGAGATAGAACACTACTTGCAACTTTCAAATAGTGGACCTCTTTCTCTGCTAAACAAGATTGTAAATGCCTCGGAATCTACTCTCAATCCAAGTACCACATTGCCAGCCTTCAAATATGTAGATGCTATCAACAGGAGAGCTGCTAGCAGACCACAACAGAGGAAGGACTTTCTCCTGTGAGATGTAAAGCACTATCTTGCTGATCTTTTTGGCCAAATGAGAGAAATATTTTCAAAACAAAGGCCAGAGAAATATTTCAAATAGTGCCTAAGACCCTTCAGCATCTTCCCTTGCCTCCCTGACCAGTGCCATCCCCTCCCTTTAATGTTCCAGTTTCCTTCATTTAGCGGATGAGGACAGTTAAGAGTCCTCTGCATGGATGCTAAGTCACTTCAGTCATGTCTGACTCTTTGCAACCCCGTGGACTCGTAGCCTGCCAGATCCCTCTCTCCATGGGATTCTCCAGGCAAGAATATTGGAGTGGGTTGCCATGCCCTCCTGCAGGGGATCTTCCAAAGCCAGAGACTGAATCCACATCTCTTATGTTTCCTGAATTAGCATGAGGATTCCTTACCATCAGCACCACCTGGCAGAGTCACACTTTACCTAATTCATAAGACGTGGAGCCAGGATTTTAATTCAGGTGTATTTGACTTCAAAACTGGTGGCTTTTCCTGCTTACCTCATCATGATGTGTCACTTCCTCAGGATCACTGCACAGGTGACCTTAGGAAGAGGAACTCACATGGGAGCTATTAGCCATGTGGGCTATCTGGGCTTTCCCTGGCATACATCCATGATGGTTTTCTGGTGACACATGGTCTGTGTTGAAGGAGATTCTGGATAGGATACCCCGTGTGGGCAAACTTAATTCCATACTTTAATGTCCCTTTTTTTCTTCTAATGCCTCTTCTCCCATACCCCTTTTATGGAGAGAGACCAGGCAACTGGTTGCTGATCCTGCACTCTACTCCTCATAAGTTATCTGAATAGCAGTTCTGGCTTACCTTTCCTATGACATCTGTTAACAGCTTGAGGGCCAGAGGATCATGAACCAAGGAGTCTGTATAAAAGGAACCAAGGTATTTCTTTGGGTTGGTTGGATTGTCCTGTGCACACAGATCAGGACGCATGCTGAATCCATGGGAGATTCTTCCAACTGTGAAGGGGAAGGAACCACCTGCAAGTAAAACGCATTCCTGAGAGGCTAGTGTTACTTGAAAAGGATTCTTCTCAATCCTCATGTTGTATGCAAGGAGAAGTTCCTATAGCCCAGCTAGTTAACTATATTTACAGAGGACCTACTGGGTTCCAAATGCTGAGAGATGACCCAGAATAAAGGAGCGAGAATATAGAATGAAGTTAACTCATCTAGAAATTCAGATTTAAGGAATGCATCCTAGGGAGAGAAGCCAAGTGTGTAAAGATATGTGGTCAAGATTTTAAAAATGAAGTGTCTTATGATAGAAAAATACAGAGGCAACCTATCAGCTGGGAAATATTTAAATAATGATGGCATATCCATAAAAAATATTGCTATACATACAACCATCAAAAATGATGATGGTCTGTACTCAACTGACATTGAAAGATGTCTCTATATGCTGATGAGAAGGAAAAACAGATTAGAGAACAGTATGTACAGTTGGATATTGTGTGTATGTAACCAAGAGTTCCAAACTCATTTACCTATAGGGACCAAGCAGGAAATGTAAAGGAATGAAACAGGCCTATTTCTAAACAATAGTGAATGGTAAAGACTATTGCAAACTGGAGAGCTTATGGTCTAACAGGCATTTAAATAAAAACCAAAGCAAAATCAAGTAAACTGTGCCAGCCAAACTAAATTTGTCTGCAAAAGTGGGATTTGGTCCTTGAAACATCATATATTTTATAACTAGAACAGTGACTAGAAGGACCAAATTGTATCCCTCCAAAATTTTGTCCCTGATCCCCAATGTGACTGTATCTGTAGATAAGGCCTTTACTGAGATAATTAAGGTTAAATGAGGTCATAAGCTTGGACTGGTCCTCATAAGAAAAGGAAGACACACCTAAACTCTCTTTCTCTCTTCCTGTGAACACACACAGAAAAGGACAGGTGAGGACATAGTAAGGCAGCCTTCTGTAATCCAGGAAAAGGATCTCACCAAAAACTAACCGTGCTGGCGCCATGATCCTGGAAATCCACAACTCTGAGAAAACACATTTCTGTGGCTTAAGCTGCCTAGACTAGTCGTATTTTGTTCTGGCAGCCCAAGCTGACCAATACAGATAGGGTCTTACCTCCATGTGCAAAGCACACTTTCAGTTTAGGAAACTTCTCAAACACTCCACCCATGATCATGGAACAGATGGCTGCAGTGGTCTCAGCTGGCATTCCTGGAAGAGGAAGCAGTCATGATGTATAGGGATTGTCACCACAAGCAAGAAGTTCAGTGATGCTAATGGCAGGGGAATAGCACCTTACTGTAATTGTCAGTGCTGAGAAACACAGTTTCCCTGTGCCCCAGCATGGCTTGGTTTTATGCAGGCCTGACTTTGGCAAGCAGAAACCATGGGACACTCCCTATTTGCCACTTGCAAGTGAAGTCATCTAATGGCTAGAACCGTCAAGGAGCGAGAGGACCTGGCTTTTGTCCTGATTCTTCCAGCTTTCATTTTGGATTCAGTGGATCATGTAGAGTACAGTGAGTCTAGGCTGAACCCTTCTTCTTTCACTTTTTTTTGCTTCTTGGCCTTTGAAACTGATATAATGCCCTTGAGTCTGGGGTTCTTCACCTGTGAAATGGGGACGGTACTGCCCATCTTGCAAGGCTATGCAAGGCCTTGCAAAGATGATATTGGGAAAGTTCTTGGCCAGAACTTCACATGACAGGTGCTCAACAAATATGAATTGCCTCCCTGTGTTTCAGTTTTCCTCATCTGTAAAATGGGCATCATAATGGTTAGTTCTTGCCAGTTAGTGAGTGCTCAGAAAGTATCAACTAATATTAATATTCCTGCCAAATCTTTGCTGCCCTCTTAGAGCTGAGGTTGAAAGTAACTGGGTTAAAATGAGTGATTTCAAGTGCTTTGTGCTTCTAGAAGAGGCAGCTGGTCCACACCTGATGCTTTCATGTCCATGGAGTCAATCTGGGCAATATTTCCAGATGACTGTTTTTCAGTCTGTGATTAAGAACTCTCTGGGGTGGAGAAGTAAATGGCAACCCACTCCAGTGTTCTTGCTTGGAAAATCCCATGGACAGAGGAGCCTGGTAGGCTACAGTCTATGGGGTCATTAGTAAAGAGCATGTTTCATGTAAAAAAAAAAAAAAGAAAGAAAGAAAGAGCTCTCTGGGGGCTCCATGAATGAGCCCTGGGCCTTCTGGAAAAGCTGACTCTCTGGGTGCCGAATGGGGCTTTACTGGTTGCTCATCCTGCCTTAGGTCTGTCACTGTTCCATGGACAGAGAGGCCTCTGGCTCCCTCAATCCTTAGCCTCTTGAGAATTCTGGAAGTATGATGTTATTCATCTCTATTTGGGAGTGGTTTGTGGGCAGAGTTTCCCTCCAGTGGGGGGATGAGTAGCATCATATGTGGACAGTAACCCCATGTACATTGCCCATATAGGAGCCAAAGTGGAATATTTATAATGTGAATTGGATCATGACCCTGCCCTGCTGGGAATTCTCCAATCTGTTAAAGACTGCCTTTACATCCAGAATAAAATACTGAAAGTAGTCTGCTTGTTTATGATCTGTGGACTTGTTTGTCACCTCTGGCTTCAGAAGGGCAGAGGCTTTGTCCATGCCTGGTATATCCTTAGTGCCAGGTACAGGGCCTGACATGCTGGAAAGGATCAATATATATTTGTGTTGCAAAATAAGTTATGAGATGATCCTCTGTGTAAATGTTCTCCTTTGTTTTTCCTGTGGGAAGTTGCAATACAAATATGTTTGTGGGACTTGTCAAAGTGTGTTGTGTGAATTGCGAAGAGATTTTCTTTGAAGCTGCAGAGCACTGGGGCTTCTTAGGTTATCTCTTCTAACTGCTGCTCAAGAATTTGGTGGGGGATGGGGAGGAAGCTGCCTTACTAAATTCGTTGGTCTCCAAAAGCAGTAACAGGGGCATAAAATGTCAGGGCAGAAAGAGAATCCAGACCAGCTCGTATTCTGAGTCTAGTAGGCCTAGTAGAGATCTCACCTCCTTTTCCTAGTAGTGGTCTCTCCTCTTATCCTCAGGTGGAACCATGGGTGAACAGTGCAGGTGGGGGAAGAGCGTGTAACAGGGAACTTGAAAGCCTGGTCCTTCGATGGGGGAAGTTGACCTTCTACTCACAGTTCCAGGGTTCTCATTTGTAAAGGCTGATGCTATCACTGGCTTCTAAAAAATCTATTAGATAGGCATGGCTGCTTTTCTTCAGAGACTTTCTGGGAGTCCGTGTAGTGAGGTAGCTTGGGAGTCAGACAGATTTGCTTTTCGCTTTTTAACCATGTGACTTGCACAGCTTACCTAACCACTTCAGTTTCTTCATCTTTAAAATAGATATTTTAGGGAATTCTCTGGTGGTTCAGTGGTTAGGATCCTGAGTTTCCACTGCAAGGAGCATGAGTTTGATCCCTGGTTGGGGAACTAAGATCCCTCAAGCTATGTGGTATGGCAAAAAAAGGCTATTATAATGTCAACCTCATAAAGTTTTGTGTGAATAAGATTAAAATTAAATGAAGTAACCTAACTAAATCACTCTGCTGTGTACTTGGAACATTATAAATCAACTGTACTTCAATTAAAAAAAATTAAATGAGATAATACATACAGCAATAAGAACTCAATAACTCACAATCCTGTCAATTATTCATATTTTCTCTCTTTGACATAATAGCATCCGTAGATAATTGGAAAACACCAAGGCTTGACTCTCTTTTCCAGATCACAAGCTGACACAAACCTATGAGCCAAGGGAACCAGTATTTGGCCATCCGTCCATCCATCTGCATGTCCCAGGGGTGCACAAATAGGGAACAGTTCAGCCTTTCAGCCTCCTTCAAAGAAGCAATCAGAGGGTGAGGGGGTTATTGGGATGAGCCAGCAAATATAGGGCACTCTTTTAGGGTATTGCTTTTCTCTGGGTCTATATTGATCTGAATAAATAAACTATTTTTGAAGTTTTATCTGATCTATATAACAGAATCATTGATAAACTAACTAAAAAAAACACTTAGAATTAACAAGGGTGTTGGTTAGAATCAAAAATAGCATTGGCAAAATGCTCAAGGATTGATCTCACACCTCAAATGCCAAGGAAATTTCACCTGCTGGCTCCTGTTTGGTCCACTCTTTCAGAAGGATTGCTCAGAGTGTATCATTGGAGTCATAGTTGGCGTGTTCCCTCCTCTGCCCCTCCCGGAAACCCAATGATGTGGAAAGTAAGGAATTGATGGGCTGGGAGCCAGGGGCTCATGACTGTCCTAGAGCAAGTTGGCCTGACCTATATCATCTGGCCTCTCTGAGTCTGACATTAGGTGGGAATTTCTGGGCTCTACAGGCACTCACAAGGCCTCAGGACCACAGCTGAGTTGCTGTGAGCAAGATTACTTGAGAAAGGGAAGAGCTCTCAGTGCTGCAGCGAAGCAGGTACTGAAAAGAATGTCATGAGCACAACTGCTCCAGGACCTTTTGGGAACTGGAAAAACCATCTGAAGGGTATGACCGTTACTTAACACAATGTTTAATTAGAAAAAGTCCTCTCAACAGGTTTTTTTCTATTAGTGGCTTGCCATGGTTCAAAACAAATTTCCTTGGAGCATTTCTTTTCCAAATATATTAAGGTGCTGGGATGATTCATCCTATGTCTACATATAAACATTTGGGCCAACCAGGCTGATGCAATGTGACTTGTGTGCATAAGCATTTTCAAAATGGAGAAATAGTCCTGGGACAACAGGTGATTCTGAAAGTGGCAGGCAAAGTGTAGATTGAAGAAAGGACTTCTAATTCAACAGGTTCCAGGGAGTGGAAGAGATGTAAATCTTTTGAAGGGAGAGGAGCTAGTTGGTTTCTACTAGTGGATGCAGGCTGGAGAGTATCAACTTCTTGGGATGGTTTGTGCTTGATAAAGGCACGTGATCATGGTATCTTGGTGGGATTTCACTCTTCATGAGGATAAAACTTCATTTTGTGTAATTGTGATGGTTCATTTCTATTCAGTTAAAATTAACAAATATTTTTGATCACCTTTGGCATATGAGACATTGTAGAGAATATGAAAATAAGTCACACCTTCAAAATCATGATAACTCTAAATTTATTGAGCACTTACTGTGTGCTAAAAGGATCACAGTAAACTGGAAAATTCTGAAAGAGATGGGAATACCAGACCACCTGACCTGCCTCTTGAGAAACCTGTGTGCAGGTCAGGAAGCAACAGTTAGAACTGGACATAGAACAACAGACTGGTTCCAAATAGGAAAAGGAGTACGTCAAGGCTGTATATTGTCACCCTGCTTATTTAACTTCTATGCAGAGTACATCATGAGAAACGTGGGGCTGGAGGAAGCACAAGCTGGAATCAAGATTGCTGGGAGAAATACCAATAACCTCAGATATGCAGATGACACCACCCTTATGGCAGAAAGTGAAGCAGAACTAAAGAGCCTCTTGATGAAAGTGAAAGAGGAGAGTGAAAAAGTTGGCTTAAAGCTCAACATTCAGAAAACTTAAGATCATGGCATCTGGTCCCATCACTTCATGGCAAATAGATGGGGAAACAATGGAAACAGTGGCTGACTTTATTTTTCTGGGCTCCAAAATCACTGCAGATGGTGACTGCAGCCATGAAATTAAGACGCTTACTCCTTGGAAGGCAAGTTATAACCAACCTAGACAGCATATTAAAAAGCAGAGACATTATATTGTCAACAAAGGTCTGTCTAGTCAAGGCTATGGTTTTACCAGTGGTCATGTATGGATGTGAGAGTTGGACTGTAAAGAAAGCTGAGCACCAAAAAAAAAAGAAACGAAAGAAAGCTGAGCACTGTAGAATTGATGCTTTTGAACTGTGGTGTTGGAGAAGACTCTTGAGAGTCCCTTGGACTGCAAGGAGATCCAACCAGTTCATCCTAAAGTCCTGAGTGTTCATTTGAAGGACTGATGATGAAGCTGAAACTCTAATAATTTGGCCACCTTATGTGAAGAGCTGACTCATTTGAAAAGACACTGATGCTGGGAAAGACTGAGGGTAGGAGGAGAAGGGGACGACAGAGGATGAGATGGTTGGATGGCATCACCAACTCGATGGACATGAGTTTGGGTGGACTCTGGGAGTTGGTGATGGATGGGGAGGCCTGGCTTGCTGTGGTTCATCGGGTCACAAAGAGTCAGACACAACTGAGCGACTGAACTGACTGACCGTGTGCCAAAGCTGTTATGTATATGTAGATGTATATAATATATATTATATATGGGCTTCCAGGTGGCGCTAGTGGTAAAGAACCTGCCTGCCAAGGCAGGAGTCGTAAGAGATGTGGGTTTGATCTCTGGGTTGGGAATATCCCATGGAAAAGGGAATGGCTGCCCACTCCAGTATTCTTGCCTGGAGAATCCCATGGACAGAGGAGCCTGGTGGGCTATAGTCGATAGGGTCGCATAGAGTCGGACATGACTGACTTGACTTAGCACACATGCATATATGTAGGTACTATATATATAGCAATTTCACAATTGTTAACTAGTTTAATCCTTTAGGAGATGAGTACTTTTTATTATTCTCATTCTACAGAGAGGGAAACTAAGGCAGATAGAGGCTAAGTAAGTTACTGAAGTCTTCTGGCTAATAAATGGTAGGCAGTTTTCCACTGCCACTCTGCTTCATACAACAAAGTCATTTTTATACCTGAAAACTGATATGAGCATGTTGTTGGGTTCCTTCACTGAGAACAGAGGTCTAGGAGATTAGGGGGACAACCAGGTGCTCTGGAGCTCTGGCTGACCTCGCAATGACAAAGCCAGTTTGGCTCACAGAAACTCCTCTCATTCATTTCAGCAAGTTAGTGGTGAGGCTGGCAAGTCTTGCTAACCAAACAAACGTGCTGTCAACCCCAGGACATCACAAGTCAAATGGGGCCAGGATGCTTTCTTGAATCCCCACAGAGACTGGCAGACCCCAAAACAGCCTAGTTAGAATGATTAATTGAACTGATCACATAAATGAAAATATCTATTTGGACCCCAACTGGCTGCTGTTGCTTTCTGAGCACCTTAGTAATTCATAAAGCTAAGTCCAATGAATAATAAAATGACTTATAGCTGAAGGCTTGCTCACGCTGTGCTGAAACAATTTTATACACAAGTAAATAAATTCTCTTTTCAGAGCTCATTAAAGTTTCTAGAAAACATTTGCTGGATCAGTTCAGCCACTGCAGCCAATAATCTTCTGGGAGTTCAGTATTTAGAGGAGCATTAAATCTTTCAGGTTATTAGGAGGCAATTTAACAGGCAGTCCCCCAACTAGTGGGCAGTATCCATAGGCACAGACATGGAAAACATCCTACATGTAGTCAGAGCTTAATAAATAATAAATGAGATAAATGATCAGTGATTATAGTACCTGATGGGGCCACCAACATCTACTTAATTCATTACTGAAGATTTTGTGTTTACAGTGAAAATAACCAAAAATGATACTATTATAATTCTAGGAGAGAAGGCATTTTAAAAAAATGCAATGGAATAAAGAATTACACATCTTGAATTCTGGAATTAAGGAAAGCAGATTTAGGTACAGAAAGAACCTCCCAAAGTAGAGAGGACCGTGGGATTGTGGACTCTTCTGCTGTATATTTCAGAAATGGCTGGCACTGCATTTTTGAAAATATATTTTATTATGCAGTGTTTCAAGTATAGAAAGTTATAAACAATAGTACAATGAACAGCTATACATTTACTATCTAGTATCATCAAATATTAACATTGTGATGGTATATTTTTGTTGCATATTTTTATTATACTACATTTAAAAAATAAATGGTTTTAAAAGTATCTTAATTGCGAGTTGGTTAAATAAAACAAGGCATATTGCAATACTATGCAGTTATTTTAAGTCATGCATTGAAAGAATTTTCACTTAGGTTAGAAATTCTCAATCAGAATATAAAATAACATGTATAATAGAATTCCAATTCCATTAAAATATAAAATATGCAGATGTATGCATATGAAAAGATAAATGTACTATTAACCATGGTTAATCATCTTTGGGTGGCAGAATTATGGGTTATTTTTGTTTTCCTCTTTAGTTAAAATATAGTTGATTCACAATATTGTGTTAGTTTCAGATGTACAGCATAGTGATTTTTTTTTTTTTTGCAGATTATATTCCATTATGGGTTATTACAAGGTATTGAGTTTAATTCCCTATGCTGTACAGTAAATCCTTGTTGCTTTTTAAATTTTATGTATAGCTATTTTTCTCTTTATGCTTTTCTATATTTTCCACAATTGGATTACTTCATAATTTTGAAAAATGATAAGAATTTTTTTCCAAAGCGAAAGTAAATACTTTGGGGCCTGTCATTAACCCGATCCTTTTGCACAGTGGCTGTGATGTGGGTAATAATTTGGCTTCCAAATGAAACCTCTTTATTTAAATTAAAAAAAAATTTCATTTTATATTGGAGCACAGCTGATTAACTATGTTGTATTTCAAGTGTATAGCAAAGTGATTTGCTTGCAAATATACTTGTGTCTATTCTTTTTCGAATTCTTTCCCCATTTGGGTTATTCCAGAATATTGAGCAGGGTTCCCTGTGCTTTATAGTAGGTCCTTGTTGGTTATCTATTTTATTTCCAAAGTAAACTTTAAAAGGAGAGCAAGAGGGCTCAAAAGAAGAGAGATTTCACTGAGTTAACTTAAGGCTGACCTGGGAAGCATTTGCGCTTGTCCCTTTTCTAGTAGGATGGCCCTTCCTGGCAGGGAGCTCTTTCCACAGTCCCCCTGCATCCAGCAAGTCATCAGGCATTTCTCCAACCCAGAGACACCCAGCATGGTGCCTGCTCCACGCTGGCTGAGTGGGCACCTCGTACTCACCGCGTACACTGGGAAGAGTTCACGTGCGTTCAGGTCCCACTCGTTGATGTGGGAGCCGATCTGAACCCCAGGAAAGCCCAACTTCTTCACACAGCGCTCCATCTCCTTAACTGCCAGCTCAGGGGCCTGCATGGGCAATGTCCCCAGACCCACAAACCTCCTGGGGTGGCTTGCAATGGTGGCAGCTAGGTCGTTGTTCAGAAGCTGGCACAGGTCTAAAGTGTCCTGAGGTTTGGCCTGGTGGAGACAGGCAAGGGAAAGCACATGGTTCAAAACCTACTTTAGATATCTACTCTGCTCAGCACCTCCTCTAGGCTCAGTCACTTGTCCCTCCCAGTGGCTTTACACCTCGTAAACCTGAAGCACAGTTTGAGACAGGCACTTGGCCACAGAAGACCCAGAGGCCAGTCATTACCAAGGTAAAGAAAACGGCTAGGATATTGCTGATTAATTAGAAAACTGATGTAATCAGGGCCTGGAATCCTACACTAGACACAGAATGAGGGCAGACCATCCAGCAACCCAGATAGGAGCCTGCAGGGCTCCCCCCTACCCACACCAGGAACTGAGCCAGATATCAGGGCACCTCCTTGTCACACCTCCTTGGGGATGTCAGGCTGCTCATGAACCTCTCTTGTCCCTGTCTTTCTCCTTGTCCTTCCTGTTGGCGGTGACACTCAAAGAGTTACCTTATTAGCAAGATGCTAATGCAGACAAAGTTTGCTTTCTGTTCTCCTAACTCTCCCTCCTTCCTTTCTGTCTTTCTTTTCAACATCCCACCCCACTGCTAAGAATTTGGTACTCTCCAGCAATGCCAATTGTCCAGTTAGAACAGCACCCAATCAGGTAAATTCAGGTATCTTGAGGTCTTAGGGTATTTTTATTTTAAGCAGTAAATTTCATCATAGGAACAGATAAGTATTGAATCACTAATATTGGAATTATGAGCATAGGTGGAGGAGGTGAGAATAGGTGGTATTTCCAATGTTCCTTAAATCACCACATGCTTGAATATATATTTGGTTGAGTGGGTACTTAGTGTACCTCCAACTACTTACAAAAATGTCCTTTTGCAGGCTTGCCATCATGCCTGAAACTTTTAGCACTCAAGATTTAATCACTTGGGGAAAGACATTCAACTCAAGGAATCCTGTTTCGAATTGTGTATATTGCCATGGGAGAGGCAACATATTAGGCCATCACGATCACTCCTATCACCTCAAAATCTTTATCACTTTAGAATAGACTGTCTTGTCAGTTACCGAGCCTCGCTTGGCAGAAATGAGTCAATAGGTCATTCTGATGGAGATTAAGATTGAGTCTAGAACTGTGCTGTCGAGTGGAAATACAATTCAATTACATGGTAACATGCAGCTATTGGCTACCATACTGGACTATGGAGTCCTAGAGCAAGGACGTGACTAGGAAGACAGGGCTGGGAGAGAACAGTGCGAGTGTGAGGCACCTTGCTGATCTCTAAAGGAGGGTTGGGTGGGCAATGTCAAAACGAGGCATCTGTCTACTTGCTAGGGAACTGGATGTGAGCCTTTGCTCACCAAGAAGATGGATTGAGATTTCACACTCACCCAGTAGCTAAACATGACGGGAACCGTGGAAAGGGCTTGCACAGTCACTCCTAAACATAGACACAAAAGCAAAGCCAGTGAGAAGAATGACCCAGGCACCTCTGCATTTCCCAGGGCCTTGGAGCCTAGCAAGTCTCCGTCCCAACTTCCTTCTGCTCTCCCCTCCCTCACTGTGTCTTCCCTGTCTCCTTCTCTCAGGGTCTCTGGCCTAGGCTTCCCTCATCCCTCAGCCTCAGTTCTAAGAGGAGGAGGAAAGGCTGGACAAAAATGAGATCACTGAAGAAAAACTAAAATGCCCATTTTTCAAAGGTTATTTCAGCAACTGTGAAGCTGTATTTAAGCAAGGCATTTCCCCATCAGTTTTTTTAAGGTGTTTCATCTTAGGTCATGCATGACAGAGTATATTTCTCAGTCACCTTCCTGGCCCTATAATTCATCTAAGTGAGTCTGGGTAGAGTCCCACTGTCTGGAATGCCCAGAATGAGGCCCTGAGTGTGGTTCCAGATTCCAGCATCCAGCAAGCCTAAACTGTCTGATAGTCACACTCCTGGAGCTGCGGTATTGGGAGAGATGCTGCCAAGCCAAGGATGGGCCCTCTTTCCCTCATACCCACTTCCAACCCAACAGCAAGTCCTGTTTGCTCTGCTCCAGTTCCTTTTATGCACTCACCTCTCCCCATCTCTTGCCACTGCCTGGTCCAAGCCACCAGCATTTCCTATAGGGACTGCTGCAGAAGCCTCCAAGCTGGTCTCCTACCATCACTCTTGTCCTCTTACAGTTTGTTCTCCACTTGGAAGCCAGAGTAAGTGTTAAAACTTAGATCAAGTCACTCTATTATTCAAAACTTCCAAGTACTTTTAGAGTAATCACACTTAGAGTAAAATCCAGACTTAAACATGGTGTAAGGCTCCACACAGTCTTTCCTGCTCACACTGAGCTTCGTTTGCCTCCTGCCTGTTCTTTGGAGCTCTTTCCTGCCCCAGGGCCTTTGCACGGCTATTCCATCTGCCTGGAATGCTCTTCTTTTGGCTCATCACAGGATGCGCTCCTTTTCACCTTTTCACCCCAAGATCTCCGTTCAAGCATCAGATCCTTGGAGAGGCTTTCCCTAACTCCATGCATTCTCTCTCTCACCGTTCTGTTCTTTTAATGTTCTGCTACTTATTATAGTCTGTCATGACTGTAGTTAGTTGTTTATTCTGTGCCATTCCTTACTTGATCATAAACACCACATGAGCCTGTCTGTCTATATCCCATTCCTAGTGTCCAGAATAGTGCCTGGCGTGTTGAACATACCCATATATGAAAAAATAAATCATTGTTTAGTGAGGACTAGACCCTACAGCTTTTGATTACAGAGTATTGTTAAACATTGCCACAGATCAGGATTTGTGTCCATTGATTAGTTTGCAACAGACAAGTCCCTTTCAACTGTAAAATCTTCACATTTTACACAAATGCTTTTGCTTACATTATTCTGTTTAATTTCTCCACTTTATAGATTGGATCTAAGGTCACATGGCCTGCCAGTGGTGGGATGAGGCTCCTGTCCAGCTTGGCTCCTTCCCTACACCCCAGTGGCCATCACTTGTCTCTGTATTTCTTATTAACATAGTAAATTGCATTATTTATGTGCTGGTTTATTTGGATAGCTATTCTTTAGTCTCTGGGAATTGAGAGGGAAAAAAGCAATTAGAGCTGATATTTAAAAAACATAGTTTGGCATAGCACTGCTACTGCTGCTAAGTTGCTTCAGTTGTGTCCGACTCTGTGCGACCCCATAGACAGCAGCCCACCAGGCTCCCCCGTCCCTGGGATTCTCCAGGCAAGAACACTGGAGTGGGTTGCCAAGTGTTCCCCAAATTTACCACTTTACCTTGAGTAAAGTGGGCAGAGGCCAGGGGTGGAGAGAAGTGACATCATAAAAACAAATTCAGAGGCCTTCCCTTAGAAAATCTGACTCAGTGGATGGGGCCTGAAAAAAATTGCTAGTAAGCACCCCAGGCAATTCTTATCCTGAGGAAGGCTTGGGGAAAGCTCTCTTGGAAGAGTGATGGAAAGAGAGACAGTCCCAAGTACAGTCCCAGCTCTACCATTTACTGTTGTGTGTTCCGAAGCAAGTCATTTAAACTCCTTGCATCCCTTAGGTGGGAATAGGTACAACAATGCCTGCCACATAATGTGATGAAGTAACCCAGGAGCTACCAATTTCAATTCCCTGTGAAAATGGCATGGTATGCTGAAATCTTCTGTGTTGTGTCTTTATCATTGTATTTTCTTACCTCGGTGCAGGCAGAAGGATACACTGTTAAGCCCTTATGGCCAGACTGCCTGGGTTCAAATCCCTGTTTTGCCCCCTATAAGTTATGTAATCTTGGACAGATTGCTTAACCTCTGTCCCTAAGTTTCTTCATCTGTAAAATGGGTATAATAATAGTTGCTACCTGCTATGGTTGTTATAGAAATTGACTTAATACATGTTGGGTGCTGAGAACAATGCCTGGAAACGGGTTAGCCATGACTGTCCTCTTAAGGATAGCCATGGAAAGAAACACACAACCAAAACCAAAGAGGACATTCTTTATCTAAACTGCAGTCTTAAACAATGGTTCTGACACTAGTCATCATTTCCAATAGTTTTCCCCTTGAGAGGTGGGAGCTCTGGCTCAGCTTGGGCTCAGCTATCAGTCTGGGAAGCCAGTTCTCTTTCCAGTGCCCCTCCCATCCCTGTTCTAGAACAGGGGCATATGTACCATTTTTTCTGGAATGGCCTATAGAGGTGCTTCAGGCTTTCCACAAAGTTCAATGTCAATGCAATTTAGACATACTTTTAATTATTTAAAAAAACTATAAAGCAATATCTGGCCTAGAGTGCGTGCCTGTGTGTGTGCATGCTAAGTTGCTTTAGTTGTGTCCCACTCTTTGCAACCCAATGAACTGTAGCCTGCCAAGCTCCCCTGTCCATGAGATTCTCCAGGCAAGAACGCTGGAGTGGGTTGCCATGCCTTCCTCCAGGGGATCTTCCCAACCCAGGGATCTCTATGTCTCCTGCACTGGCAGATGAGTGCTTTACCACTAGCGCCACCGGGGAAGCCCATCTAGCTTAGAGTTGCCAGAGACCGCCTGCTCATTTGGGGGCTGATAGTTCAACTCAATTTGTGTAGACCTTAGAATAAAATGTCTCTTGCTATCTCTGTGTACGTATTTGAACTTCTCATGCATTTGTCTTTGATTATAAAGGTGGTAGATACAAACTCTTTGGTTTGTGTGTATGAACTATTTGTTTTCTGGATTAAATCTAGACCACTAATGTTAAAATTTAGGCCTGACAGTGTTATTGTGGGGGTTCCTCATCACAGCCCCTGGGCATGGCCCATGGGTGTCCAGAAGGCTGGGTGCCCTTGTTGGAGCATGCTCTCCTTGGTGGCACAGCCAGCCAGGTAATAACAAGTGAAAGCACAATGTGGCTGTCATAACATACTTAAAAAATTAAATTTTATTTATTCTTCATCCCTGTCCATCATGTCATATTTTAGATAGGCTTTTGCAATTCTTTTAAACTGGGGGGATTTTTGTTTGATTTTTAAATATAAGATAAGGAATGCAAGCAGTTATTAGAAATTGTTATTGATTTAGCTAGGAAATAAAAATTTCCTAACTCTCCCCTTTCAAATGTCTGGACTGGTTTTATTGTAGAGTATAGTGGGACTATATGATTACTTTTTTGTAGCTGCTCCTGTTTCCACCCTCTGTGTGTCCGTGGGGATGTTCTGCGTACTGTGCTAAAGCAAACTGCAGAAACAAGTTGGATCCTGACTCTAACTAAGAAAGCAGTTGGCATCTTTAATCTGTGAATTCTAATATTTATTGTTTTTGTTTGTGTGTGTGTGTGTGGCCATGCCATATCATGTGGGATCTTAATTCCCTGACCAGGAATGGAACCCAGGACCCCTGCACTGGAAACCCAAAGTCCTAGCCACTGGGTAACCAGGGAAATCCCTAATTCTTACTGTTTTAATTGGCTCTATAAGTAAATACTATGCATTTGAATTTAAAATTTTTAAAAGAAGAAAATACTACTTTTATCTTTTCGATAATATAGCATGTGTGCTACGTTGCTTCAGTCGTGTCTGACTCTTTGCGACCATGTAGATGGCAGCCCTCCAGGCTCCTCTGTCCATGGGATTTTCCAGGCAAGAATACTGTAATGGGTTGCCATGCCTGCCTCCAGGGGATCTTCCCGACCCTGGGATTGAACCTGAGTCTCTTATGTCTTCTGTATTGTGCAAGAGGGTTCTTTACCACTAGCACCACCTAGAAAGCCCCTATAACACAGCATTCTACTTTAAAACAAGTGTACCTAATTTGGGGGCTTCCCTGGTGGCTCATATGGTAAAGAATCTGCCTGCAATGCAGGAGACCTGGGTTCAATCCCTGGGTTGGGAAGATTCCTCTGGAGAAGGAAATGGCTACCCTCTTCAATATTCTTGCCTGGGAAATCCCATGGACAGGAGAGCCTGGTGGGCTACAGTCCATGGGGTCTCAAAGAGTCAAACATAACTGAGCACACACATACCTAAATTTTAAATCCACACTCCAAAAACATTATAGTGGGGGGTGCCATCCGTCCCCCAGTGAAGCTGGAACAGTGGAAAAAATGGGATCAGGGGGTGCCATCACATAAAACATGTAAGGTAATCAAAGGGCAGACTTGCCTCTAACATCAGATGAAAACATTAATACCTTTTCTCATTGTAAATACCTGTTTGGTCCATTTCTCTAAGGCGAGCTTCTAGATCCCAGCAGTTCTCTTGGACCACTCTGAAGACCTTCCCATCTTTCAGCATCTTTGCTTCTCCCTAGGACAGAAAACTCACATCAGCAAAAGGTGACCTAAGCTTACTTAGCTGGAGAAGGGAACAGTAATCCACTCCAGTATTCTTACCTGGAGAATCCCATGGACAGAGAAGCGTGGTGGGCTACAGTCCATGGGGTTGTAAAGAGTCAGACATGACTAACATACACACACACAAGCTTACTTAGATTAATTCTTCCTTGTATGCTTGGGAATGTGGTTCTCCCCTAATCTTTTTAGGCATTTTTCCTTAATCCTTGAAGAAGTACAAATCTGTTTGTTTAGGAGAACTCAACTTGTTTTCCCCCTGCCTTAATATTGACTTGGATTTGAAGGGGTGTGCTCTGTGGGTGTCAGAGGCTGGATACAGAGAGAACCAGGTCGTGGTCTTGACCTTTTGGGACTATACAACTGAGGATTGTGTAGGTTAGTTACCTTGCCATTCTAAACTGCTGGCTCCAAAAGCTGAGAGGATGGCCCAGGATCTGGAAAACTCTAGATTTATAACATTTTAGAACTGGTAAGGACCTCTGAGATAGGCCATGTTGTCCAACCCTGTTTTTTTAAATAATATTTATTCACGGATTTATTTTTGGCTGTGTTGGGGCTTTGTTGCTGCGCCCAGGTTTTCTCTAGTTGCAGTGAGTGGGAGTGACTCTTCTTATCGCAGTGGCCTCTCGTTGCAGAGCATGGGCTCTAGGCGTGCAGGCTCAGAAGCTGTGGCACATGGGCTTAGTTGCTCCATCGTGTGTAGGATTTCCCAGAGCAGGGATTGAACCCATGTCCGCTGCATTGGCAGGTGGATTCTTAACCACTGGACCATCAGGGAAGCCCCAACTTCTTGTTTTATAAAGGAGCAACAGATGGATAGTGAGAGGAAATAATTTGTCTGGCAGAGCAGGGCCCGTTGATGTCAGCACCTGCAGGGCGAGGCAGGCCATGCGGTGACTCAGTCTAGAAGCGCATGTGAAGTTTGGTGCTGAGCTGCTGCTTCTCCCAGGCATCATGCCTGCCTTGTACACTACCTTTTAATACTCAGGGAAGGGGGGCCAAACTAAATGGCTTCTCAAAGTATGGCAGTAGGCTCTAAATTGAGCTTCGGGTTGCTGATCCCTAAAGAAAGGGAAAAGTTCTGATCAGGTCCCTAAAATCAGACTGCTCAGGTTCAAATCATTATTCTGCAATTTATTGTGTAGCCATAAGCAAGTTAAACATCTCTGAACCTCAGTTTGCTCTTTTTTTGTTGTTTGTTTGCTCTTTTTTTCATTATAAAACATGTTTATATGTTTTATAACATATTTATTGTTTTATAACAATTTAGCACCTACTCTACTTTCTTTGACTGATGTAAAAACTCTAAGGATATACAGTTGGAAAAAGAAAGGATATACAGTTGAGGAAAAAAGAGAAGTTAATAATCTACCACTAAAATTTAGGTTATAAGCATGGAGACTGGAAGGATTGAGAAAAGGAAGAAATTAAGGCACAGATTCCCACCCATGGAGACGAAGAACAGACTACTTGAGTTGACTGGGCAGAGGTTCCATAAGCCTACTATTTTTGTAGATATTAGTACTTTATTATTTAAAAAGGTGTTTTATTGAAATATAGTTGATTTACAGTGTTTATTAATTACTACTATAGAGCAAAGTGATTCAGCTATCCTTCCCAAGATGGTATAATGTGCCACCAAGATCCTCCTTCAAGAATGGAGGATTTGGGAGTTCCCTGGTGGTCCAGTGGCTAGGACTCTGTGTTTTCACTGCGGGGGTCTGGGTTCAATCCCTGGTTAGGGAACTAAGATCCCTCAAGTTGTGCAACATGGCCAAAAAAAAAAAAAGAAGATTTCTTCTCCTAGCTTCTGAGAATTGCCAGGGAGTATCGCAGGCAGACAGCTCTCAGTTGTCAGTCCCTATGGGGAAAATAGGAAGATTGCCTTGGGTGAAGAGAACCACTTCCCTCAAAGTCCTGCCTCATTTCCAGGGAAGCCCATTTCCAAATACTGATTACTATGGAGCAAAAGGCCCCTCTTCTTTGTCCCCCAGCCCCAACTTGGGGCCCCTGTGGAGGTTGGCTCTAGAGCTGCTTATAGGGTCAGCTTAGACCTCTGTTGAAAACATCACAGCTCAACATTGCCCTGTTTTATCCTACTTCCTCCTTTCCCCTTCCGCTGATGTCCATTCTGAGAGCACTTCCTATTAAGCCTTGTGCATGTTCTTCTCCATCTCAGAGTCTGATTCCCAAGGAACCTCAGAACCTCACCTGTGACGCTTCTGATTCTTAAGTTCTAGTTGTAATACTGTCTACAAATGAGTCCAAATATAGCTGATATTTCAAATGTCTGGTATTGTGTATCACTAAAAAGTGTATTTTAATGAATGACCATGTTATCCAGCAATCCCACTCCTGGGCGCATATCCAGACAAAACTTCGATTCAAAATGATACAAGCACCCCTATGTTCATAGCAGCACTACCCACAATAGCCAAGACATAGAAACAGCCTAAATGTTCATTGACAGATGAATGGATAAAGAAGACGTAGTACAACGAAATACTACTCGGTCATGAAAAGAATGAGATCATGCCATTTGCAGCAGCATGCATTCAACTAGAGATTATCATACTAGGTAAAGTAAGAAAGAGAGCGAGAAATACCATACAATATCATTTATATGTGGAATCTAAGATTTGGCACAAACGAACCTACGTATGAAACAGAAACACACTAAAAGACATAGAGATCAGACTGGTGGTTGCCAAGGGGGAGGACAATGGAGGAGGGATGGCCTGGGAGTTTGGGTTTAGGAGCTGCAAACTATTACCTATAGAATCAGTGGACAAGAAGGAAAATATTAGCACAGGGGAAAAAAGAAAAACATCTGTATTTTAAAATTCAGTCTTTTATCAACAGATTCCCATTCTCTTCCCGCTTCCCCAGGTGCCCACTCAAGCTCTACCTCTAGACCATGCAAGCTGCTGGACTGGTTGGGCTTGAGGTGCAGAGCTGGCGAAATAACCCAGACGGTGTCACCGGGAAGCAGCCTCCGTAATCACTGCAGCTGTCCCTTTAAAGTTTCTGAAGGACAGCTCCATGGGAAGCTATGTTACAACCACTTCCAGCTGTATTCACTCAACCTGCTACTGCTCATCTCTTGCTCAGATCTGCTTGTCCTCCTGGCTCTATTGCATCTCTCCTTGATGTCAGCATTATCTCTCTCACCCCTCTGAGACCACATCTTTTTTTCACTTCCCTCTGCTTGACATATCACCATCCCATCCATTTCCCAATATGTCTCAAAAATAGACCCTGCAGTGATCCACATTTCTCCATCTCCACTGCTCCAGCCTTGGTCCAAGCCCTATCCTCTCTCTTCTGCATGACTCTGCAGCCTCAAGCCTGATCTCTTTCTGCTTTCACTCTTGTTCCTCTCTAACCCAGTCTCCACAAAGCAGCAGAGTAAACTCTTAAAACCCTAAATCAGATCTTCCTAGTTCCCCACTGGAAACTCTTGAATGGATTTCTATTGTCCTGAAGATAAAATGCAAAGCCCTTAACCTGACCTAAGTAGGTTCATCATCTAACCCCTGCTTGTCCCCACAACTTAATCATGTGTCTACACCTTTATAAATAAGGCTCTTTGTTAACTCTGCTTAAATACCCTAAGTATTTTGTTTGTTTTCTGTTTGGAACCTGATTGACTTAGCTAAAATATATATATGTAAACATATTAAATAATCCTATGTCCTTTTATATAGGTGCATGTATATATAAGTAAAATCATAGGAAAATGTCTGGAAAGATACCCACCAAACTGTTAATAGGAATTACTTTTGAGGATGGGGAATGCTGATCCAACAAAACTATAGCTTTATCTTCAATAGCTTAAATTTAAGAAGGAGAAATTACTCAGATTCTACTTTTGTAATGGAAAATTAACCTTAAAAATAAAAACATGAAATAAGGACATTGGGAAAAATGAATGGCTTTCAGTCGATTTTAGCTGAGAACCCCATATTATAAGGAATATATTTTCCAAAGTGACCCAGTACATCTGTATATATCTGTTTATAAAGATACAAACTTGAGACAAAAGTTTCATGAAACAACACTTACCCTCACCGTGAACAATACATTCTGCTATTTTCTTTTGTAATGTATTTTATTTTAAAAGCTGTCCTAACCCACTGAATTCATATTATTATTCATTGTTGGTTTGCAACCCATTAAACACTGGACTAGACGATCCCTAGGCCTACAGTCCTATGGTTTTTTTATCTTCATGAAAGTTGCCCGCTGTCTTGCCCTTCCCACCCCCTGAATTCCCTCACTCTTTTACACAGCACAATATTGTCACTGTCTGTATGTATGTTCTTTATTCATTTGAGTGTCTTCTTGGCTCCCCAGTGAGAGGGAAATCATTTTGAGAGCAGGAACCTGATGATTGAAGATCACACAGAATAGTGTGGGTGAAAATACTAAGTGTGATCGCAATGGTGTGTGTGTTTGTATTTCAAGGGCCTGAAAAACGCTCAGACATTGATGGCCCATGTATTTGAACTGGGCCGTGGATCTGGCCTCCCTGAAACGCTGTGGGGTGTTCCTGCCATCAGCACTTAATTCTACCCTACCCCACGCTGCTCCTGAGAGGAGGGTGTACATAGTTTTAGAAATTTTCAACCAAATATTTCAACCCAAGGACAAATGATGTTTTTCAGTTCTGAACAAGGCTTTACCATGGCAAACAATACCCCCTGATTCATTCCAAAAGCATTGAAAAATCAAAGGTTAAGAAGAGAAACAAATAGGGCAGACCAAAGATGTGTTTGGGAAATACCTTTCGGGAAATAGGAATCTCTGAGGTAAATCAGTCATGGGATGGGGGACAGAAAATATTATTCACAAAAGGAATGTGGGCAAATAAAAAGGAATTGCTCTAAGCTGAATTTGCAATTTGTATGTATTTATATGTTATTTTCCAGTGACTGTGATCCCTGACCACTGTAATTATAAAAAAAAAATACCAATTTAATTCTGCTTTGGTTTGATTTGTTTTGTTTTTGAAATGGAGGAAAGGAGAATATCACTTTGATTAGACTACTGTTGTATCAGATTTTGCTGGAACTATGCAAGTGGAAGATTTGATTTGAAATATTTTCATTCTTGGGTTTCTTGTTGTTTGTTTGAGGTTTTTTGTTTGTTTTGTTTTTGTGTTGAGATTTGCTGTTATGTTTACCAAACTTTTCTTGACACAAAAATGAAATGAAGGCCATTCAGATCTAGTTATGAAGGGTAGAAACTGCAGCCTGGGACATGGAGTAAAAAAAAAATAAGTTACAGGCTGCTCATCCTTCACTTGGGGCTTCCTAGTGGCCTTGTCATCATCTCCACTCAGCTTATTTTCTCTTTTGGGCAGACTTGAGATCCAGCTTAGGGCTTCCCGGGTGGCTCAGTGGTAAAGAATCCACCTGCCAATGTAGGAGATGCTGGAGACACAGGTTCCATCCCTAAGTTGAGAAGATCCCCTTGAGGAAGAAATGAAAACCCACTCCAGTATTCTTGCCTGGAAAATCCCATGGACAGAGGAGACTAGTGGCTATAGGTTATTGGGTTGCAAAGAGCTGGACATGACTTGATGACTGAGCATGAGCAGAAGGCCAGCTTAGATCACTAGCTCCCAGGCCAGGAACTGGCACTTTTCATGGGAGAAGTGCAGTCTGGTATCTAAACTGGCACTTAGTGGGCAGTCTTTGATGAAGGTAAGAATGAGCTGCCCCAGAGATTCTGATGTATAAAAAACTCTTTAATGATTCCTCACTGCCTTCAGGATCAAGTACAAAGGCCTAAGCCCATCCCCCAAGGCCCTGTTTGATGAGGCTTCTGCCTACCTCTCCAGCTTCTTCCTACCACCTTGCACCCCAAACTCTTATATGACTCTATCTGACCCCTACAGAGTACACTAGGTGGCCTTTTAATGCTTTTCTCTTTTTGGCCATGTTGCATGGCATGAGGGATCTTAGTTCCCTGACCAGGGATCGAACCTGCACTCCCCATATTGGAAGTGCAGAGTCTTAGCCTCTGGACCACCAGGGAAGTCCCCAGGGGACCTGTTTAAGCCATTAAGAACTTTCAAGGAATTTGCATTGCCTTGAGACGAAAATCTGGCCTTCTTAGCATGTGCTTCAAGTCTGTCCATGATCTGGTCCCTGCCTGCCTCTTTTCCTGCCATCTCCCCCTTGCACTACATCTTAGCCAAACTGCCCTCCTTCTTGTTCTTTGAATACAGCCCTTCCTCACATGGCAGCCTTTGCAACTGCTATTTCCTCATCCAGGGACACTCTTACAGGGTTTTCCTTCTCATCATCTTAAGTCTTTACTAGCTCCCCAACTAGCCAGCCCAGATAAATCTCCCAGTCACCCCTTGTTCCAGCACTGCTTTTTATTCCATCCGCTGAAGCAATTATGTTTGTTTGCTGCCCCTAGAATTTGAGCAGGGAGCATGTCTGTCTTGTTCACCAGCATATTCCATGTGTTTAGCCTGGTGGGCCTGGCATCAAATAGGTGTCAATAAAAATCAGTGAATGAGTGGATAGAGCCAGTGGTTTTCAAGCTTGAGTGAATATCAGAATCACCTGGAGACTTGCTGAAATACAAATTGCTGGCCCAATCCTCAGCATTCCTGATTTTGTAGGTCTGAGATGAGGCCCAAGAACTGGCCTTTCTCCCAAGTTCCCAGGTGACACATTTGCTGGACTGCAGCCCATACTTTGAGAAATGCTGATACCAGCCCTAGCCAAGTGCTTGAGTACTGAGCTTATAGATGTTTAATATCCCTATGCCTTTGCTCCCTGTCTTTGTTTTTTGTTTTTTTTTTTTGCCTTTATTCCTTGGGCAAACCTTCACCTCTGCTTCCAGACTCAGAAAGAGCATCACTTCTTCCAGGAGGCCTTCTCCAAATCTTTGGTGCCCAAATCTATATCCTCCCGTACCTGGTCCTTATCTTGTCACAGTGCCTTACCCCTGGTCTTCCCATACCCGCAGTCCTTCAGGGCTGACTTAGTCATGTTTGTGCTTTGTTGGAAGCTCAGGAAGGTTTCCCCTGCCCTCCACGAGGGCATGTGATGCCTCTGAGAATGAGGTTGGCCTGGACCCCTAGTTGGCAGCTCACTCTCAGGCCTCATTATGTGCTAAATGTTTTGCCCCAAGCCTTCCTCCTCTTGCTCTTTCCTCAGGCTAAACTCCACCCTTAATAACAGTGGCTTCTTCTTGCTTTTGTCTCCATGTTTAATTTCTCCACCTGTGCTCAAACCTAAACTCTTTCATTTATTTGGTCAGCCTTAATATACTGTCATAAGAGCTAGGTCGCTTACTTGAGGCAGAGCAATGCTAAAATTGGTTCCAGGGCAAAAAATTTAAAAAAAAAAAGAGAGAGAGGGAGATTTCTTCATGGCTTCTCCAATTTCAATTTTGTCTTTCTAAATGCTGCTCTTTGAAGTTACACCCATTTTTCAAAATACTTTGGGGAAACCTCAGTGCTGCCTACTATAAAGCTCAGTTGGAGGGCAAAAGAGTTGGAGGTCCCTGGAGGACCGAGTGCAAGAAGGTCTCAGACTCAGTTTGTCCAGGGGTCTGAGGCACAGTGGTTCTTTGGGAGACACTCACCTTGCCATGGTGTTGGAGCTGCACCCAGCCTCCATAACCGAATCTCTGTGGGGAAAGGGGAGAATAATCAGACTAGAAGACCACAGCAGAGAGGCCTGCAAGAGAGCCGAGTCCCTGGGCCAGAGCATCCAAGTGCCATCCTTTCAAACAACTTCCCATTTCCTTCCCCATGCCCATGACCACTTATTCCATGTTTATATTCAGATCAGGTGATTGTTTCCTGAAATTTTCAGGAAGAAAATCCCTTATCACAGAAGTGCTAGTTTTATTTTTTTCCCCCTAATGCATGTTACAGCATGTTAAAAATTAGTTTTATTTGTTAAAATTTTAATTCATCTATCAGTTCAGTTCAGTTCAGTTCAGTCGCTCAGTCATGTCCGACTCTTTGCAACCCCATGAATCGCAGCACGCCAGGCCTCCCTGTCCATCACCAACTCCCAGAGTTCACTCAGATTCACATCCATCGAGTCTGTGATGCCATCCAGCCATCTCATCCTCGGTCGTCCCCTTCTTCTCCTGCCCCCAGTCCCTCCCAGCATCAAAGTCTTTTCCAATGAGTCACCTCACATGAGGTGGCCAAAGTACTGGAGTTTCAGCTTTAGCATCATTCCTTCCAAAGAAATCCCAGGGTTGATCTCCTTCAGAATGGACTGGTTGGATCTCCTTGCAGTCCAAGGGACTCTCAAGAGTCTTCTCCAACACCACAGTTCAAAAGCATCAATTCTTCGGTGCTCAGCCTTCTTCACAGTCCAACTCTCATATCCATACATGACTACTGGAAAAACCATAGCCTTGGCTAGACGTACCTTAGTCGGCAAAGTAATGTCTCTGCTTTTGAATATGCTATCTAGGTTGGTCTATACATATTATTTTATTTTTTTGGCCATGCCGCATGTGGGATTTTAGTTACTCAATCAGGGATCATACCCATGCCCCCTGCAGTAGAAGTGTGGAGTCTTAATCACTGGACCACCAGGGAAGTCCCTGCAATTTCTGAATAAGGATGAACATTAAAAAATATTTGCTTGTGTACCACCTAAAATCCTTTTCAGACCACTAGCAGTAAAGGCTGGAAGGACCACTCTTCAGGAAATACCATCTTAGAACATTAATCCTGCTCTTCAAACTGTGGGATGCAATCTGTGAGTAGCTCATGAAATCAATTTAGTGGTTAATAACCCAGATGTTCTGAAAACATGAAACAGTATGTGTAACAGATGCCACTGGTGTCCTACCCATATTCCTTCCCCGTAGTGCTTCTGTGAACACCAGCCCTCTTTCAAGCAAAAGCACTCACAATTTTTGGTCAAGACTTTCCCTTTTGCCATTGGAGCCAACTTTGATTAATCAACTTCTAGAGGATCAGAAATACTAGGAAATTAGTGACCGCTTTCTTG